>NC_142813.1:24001215-24286919 GCF_049724085.1 Artemia sp. Qi Xiang Cuo
GAATTCGCTTCTTGGATACACAATACAGAAATTTCATTCAAGAAATTATGAAACATTGTAAGTCAGTAATAAACTTTTTCTTGAATTTGCCTCCTGGAGACAAAACACAAGAATTTCATCCAAGAAATTATGACATAATCGTAAGTAAGTAAACAACTCTTTCTTGTATTTACCTCTTGGATACACAGTACAGAAATTTCGGTCAAGAAACTATGAAAAAATTGTAAGTAGGTAAAAAACACTTTCCCGAATTTTGCCTCTTGGATATACAATACAGAAATATCATTCAAGAAATTATGAAAAAAATGTAAGTAAGTAACAAGCTCTTCTTATGAAAAATAGTTAGTAAGTAACAAACTTTTTTTGAATTCACCTCTTTGAAACACAATACAGAAATTTCATTCAAGAAATTTTGAAAAAATTGTAAGTAAGTAACAAAATCTTTCTTGAGTTCATCACTTGGATGCACAATAAAGAAATTTCATTCGAGAAGTTATGAAAAAAATGTAAGTAAGTAACAAACTCTAAAAATTGTAAGTAAGTAACAAACTCTTTCTTCAATTCACCTCTAGGATACACAACACAGAAATTTCAATCATGAAATTGTGAAAAATTGTAAGTAAGTACCAAACTCTTTCTTGAATTCACCACTTTTTAAAGTTTTCGTAAGTCGCCTACATTCTTTAATAGTTCCACTAGCTAATTTCGAAAAAGAAGGGCATGAGAATGTACGCAAGGAGCCCTTCAATCATCCCTCCCAACTCTCTAAGAAATATTAAAGTTTTCATAAGTCACCTAAGAAGTAAAGCCAAGTTATGTCACAAAATCTTCTTGACATCGCTAACTGTTTCCGTACATTGACACCAGTGATGTTATTCTAACCTTTGTGGCAAGTTGACTAAGACTTATCATCCTCTCAGACTTACCTTAACTGGTACGCACTTTTAATACTTTTATCCCCTTCAAGCAATTCAATTAAAAATATAAATATTACTGAGTTTTGTTTCACACATAAGAAAATAATATACCTTTTTTATCATTATTAATCACCGTTGATAACGAAATCAATTCTCGAAGAGATGCAAAAATTAACCCAATAGCTAAGATTTATCCTCCTCTCAGACTAACCTTAACTTGAATACACTTTCAAATCTTTTATCTCCTTTATAAAATCAAATTAAAAACATAAACATTAACGATCTTCGTTTCACCCTATGAAAATATTGCGCCTTCTTATCTTTGATATTAACTACTGACAATGCATTCAATTTTAGACAATATGTAAAAATGTACCCAATGAGCCCTTGAATCACCCCCCCCTATTTCCCTACGAAATATTAAAATTTTCATAAGTTGCCTACATTGCTTAATATTTCCATTAACTAATTTTGAAAAAGAAGGGCATAAGAATGTATCTTAATGATCCCTTTAATTGTCCCCCCTCTATGGTATTCAACTTAAGGATACCTCCTTATGGGGTACAATGATTCATTTTTTTTCCTTTAGCTAAGTTATGTCTTAAAATCTTCTTGACATCGCTAACCGTTTCCCTTGATTGATACTAGTGATGCTATTCTAATATGTATGTTAAGTAGCCTGAGACTTTTCTTCCTCTCACACTTTACTTTAGTGGTACGCAGTTTTATCTCTTTTATATTATCTTCATAGAATACAATTAAAAATATGAATAATGTCGAGGTTGGTTTTACACCTATTAAAATTTTATAACTTTTTGTCATTATTAAATACCACTAATAATGTGTTCAATTCTGGACGAGATGCGAAAATGTACCCAGTGATCCCTTGAATCATCCCCCCTCCTAAACTCATCTTAAAAATAAAACTTCATCTCAAATGCATTTCTAAACTCGACCCGCAAAAAAAAATATGAAAAAAGGCTTATAATGAACGAAGTTTAAACTCTGTAGATTCATCGGAAATTTAATTTCTGTGTCATGAAGTTTGCTTATTGCTTTGGAACAATGAACCATTCAACGTTTCGTAATTGACTTTCAAACTGTAACTAGCTGCTTTTAATTAGTCGATCCGAAAATATGCCTGAAAATAGATGTTTCGATGTGTTTTAATTTTTATAGCGGTGGTAATTTCTTTTTTAATATTGATTTTATTTCTGGATGTTTGCATGAACAGATGAAGTGGAAGTGCCTAAGGTTAGTAAATAGAAAAGTCATAAGGAGGCAACAATTTAGTCCATGGGGGACTTTTAAAGGATATTATTCTAAGATATTGTTAAGCAAAAAGGTGTCAGAATTTAATGTTCAAAGCGTTCGCTTTTCTAAGTCCCGAAAGATTGGGTCTGATATGACGTTCTGATAACTTTTTTCTTACAAATTTATAACTCATAATGGAACCTCTATATTGAAAATTGGGGGGTGTCCTCGAAAAGTTGGAGGGAGGGGACCCCTTGGTTGTTGGGGAGAGGGGTCCCTTGGAGGTTGAGGTCCTTGCTCGCTTCTGACTCTAGAAAAAACACGATTCGTTCTACTTCAACAATATTCGATAACCTACCCCAAAAAATCTAACAAGAATATATTAAACATATACAATTACCAGTATAACTTATTTTCCTCAATATGCTTCACTATTGCATTTAAAGTATTTCTCCATACGTCATATATTTCCATTTCAGGGGTATACACAACTTTTAACAACCTGGTCATACATTACAATAATGCATCATTCGTCACCCGCTTGGTGTGATCCCAATCTATATCACGGGTTTTGCTGTGTTCTTCTTCTTCCTGGGATATCTTATGCACGTATCCTGAGAAGGAATATCTATCGGAAATCGAAAATCGAAAATCGAACTTCATTCTCAGGATTGTGTAATTTATTCGGAAATATCTTACAATTAAAATCTTCCAAATTGGATAATGGAATATTCGATTTGCATTTGACAATTAATATTTTATCAGTGGGTACATTGCCTTTCACGTATAGTGCTGTCACACCCAAAAAAACTATCTATTTCTCCAACTTCCTGTTGTACCGTGAATAGATCCTTCCCTTCTTCATAGGATGGACGGATCACTCTATCATATAAGCCTAGTTTGTTTATAATTCGTACTGTCATGCTTCACTTGTCTCTATTGTAAGTATACATATTATAGATGATGTTCCAGAGATAGCAAGAGAATTCACTGTGATCTGAAGCCAACAATAAGAATGCGCATTCAAAAAGTACACCGCAAGCTGACTTCTTAAAAACAATGAATTCACACTCTAGAACACCATACATCTTTGAAGTTTCTGAATTATATTGATTCAACTGATAATCAAATTCAATTTATTGACTGAGATACAATAGCATCAAACACCAAAGTTATAGTGTGTTGAAACTGTTATCTCAGGTTTGAAGCGTAAACATTATAAAGAATGTTAGTAGAGGTGACCCTATAACTCCGACAAGACCCACGTGGAGTATTGTTTTTGTCAGTGAGATTTTGAAAAACAGGAACTTTGTCACATTTATGCATGGTTTTATTGTCTTTGTCAGAGTGAATGAAAAAACAGGAATTTTTTCATAATAGTATAGGTTTTTCATTATGGTTTATGTGTGTTGGTTGATTTGTTTTATGTTTTTCAAGTGTGGTTATGTGGATTGATCGCGTTATTGGACGGTTTTATGTTTTTTGTCAGTGAGAATGGAAAAAAAGGAACTTTGTCACTCCCTTTTTTTTTTTGTTTGATGCTGGTGTTATGAGTTTCCGGGAAACAGTTTTTGTTGTTGTTGTTCGATGCAAATGTTATGAGTTTCCGGGAAACAGTTAGATCATGTGTTTCCTTCTCAGCCAATCAGAGGGCTTTGTTTACATAACAATTTGACCTTGAGATTTCGTATATAACGGGCATGCAATGTGATTCAATTATCAGAAAGTATTGTGACACAATGGATAGAACAATAGACATAATTGATGAGCTTGAGGCCTTGGCAGCCACAATTTACCATGTAAGTACATTTTTTATTTTCAAAATAAAATTGTTTTCCTTGGACACCCTCCAGTATATTCAGCTAAAACGTAAATATATTCCTTTACCCCCAAACCCCCCCCCCCAAACCATACAATCTTTATGCTCAATGGAAAACATAAAATATATTCTTTTTACCCTATTCCCCTCCCACACTGTTTTACAATCCCAAATTCTTGCCAATAGAAATACCTTTTCGTTAAATTCCACTTTTTATTTTCCTTGGTCACCCTCCAGTATATTCAGCTAAAGTGTCTGCTGACTTCTGTCAATTTTTAATGAAAATCCCGTTCTGTTTGGCCAAGAAAATTAGCTGTGAATTGTTTGCAAAATTAGGAAATTGGAATTCCATGTAAGAGCAAAACAAGTTATACCCCCAAAAATAATGATTGCTATTTATGATACTGCTGAAAAGGGGGGGCCTAGTTGCACTCCATTCTTTTTGGTCGCTTAAAAAGCGCACTTGAACTTTTAATTTCCATTCACGTAGTTTTAAGAGAGATTATTCCTTCTTTCACATATTGACGTCCTAATTTACACTGAATATTTCTATCATGTCAAAGATTTTATTGAGGGGGGAAAGCGAGTTAATGGTTCCATCCTGGAATACTAGTACGAGAATTAGAAATAGTTCAACTTTTGAAGTGCATTATGTAAAGGGGACTGGGAAGAGCTTCGGGAGGCGTGGCATGACGTAGTGTGAGCCCTGGAAGTGATTCAGGGATGTGCCGCGGACCCGGAAAGCGCTACAGGATGCGCCACGAAAAAAAAAAAAAAAGAAAAAACTTCTATGACATATCTTAGATTATCTTAAGTTGAATTAACCAAATGCATTTAAGCAATAATAATTTTAACAGTAGGGATGATTTGATAATAAGCTATTTTTCATTTATAGCTTGGTGCATTGGTCCCATATTCGCCGTCCAGTGAGGAAGGGGAGGAACCATCAGTGGAGTTTTAAGACAATGAAACATGGGACAATATCATTGAAGTACCAGCTAATATTGATAACTTTTTAGATGATTTTTTTAATGTAGAAGCTAGTACAGTTGAGCAGGTAGACTGGAGCCCGAACACTTTGCAGCTTTTAGATGATTTTACTGGGTACCCTCCACCTCCAACCTCCGAGACCCTAACCAGTCCACTTCAAGCAACTGAAGTGGAGCATAGCCCAAATATTGTTGAACAACAGGGGGGTGGGGGTATATCATTCCCCAATTTTAACTTATCCAATACAATATTAAATAATATAGTTGTTTTCACTGCCACGTTTGGGGATCCTTTTAATACACTTATGGGGGGAAATTTTGTTTTTGATCCTGTAGAGATTGTGCATGCCTATGTAGATAAAATTCGTGCACCACAGGACAACCAAATTCAATTGTGGGGGGGGAGGGATTCAATTAAGGTTTCAATTGTTTTAAAGGTTTTTTATTTGAATGAGGGGAAAAGCGAGGTTTATTATCATTTTATACATTCCGAGATGCGCGTAATTTATCCAAATTTAGAAAATTTTGAGGGAGTTTTTTGTGAATGGGTAGGGCAAATTATAACGCATCTCGAGAACTATAACGAAAATGGGAGTGGCTCAGTAGTTTTATTTATTGAAAATTTAAGTGTAAATATATGTAAAATTAAGAAAGATTTTATTTTAAGAGGGGGGGCAGGGTCTGAGAGGTCAGTAGTTTTAAAATATAATCCAGATCTAGTAGGTTGTCAAGGTGTCCAGAAGATCCGTTTTGAAACAGATCAAAAGTGTTTCCAGTATGCTTTCCTCATATCAGCCTTTCAGCCTCTAGCAGATGACGCTACCAAGACGAATTTAGATCACTGGGCTGTACATGGGAAGGAAGGGTCCGATTTCCCAGTTGTAGATTTCTCTTGCTTAGATGGAAAATACCCAGTAACGCTAAGATCTATTGACATTTTTGAAAGGGCTAATGCCCATTTAAATATTGGCGTTACTGTGGTACAATACGAAACAGAATTTGAAGATGGGACTTGTTCTAAGAAGAAGGGGGTGGTATTCCCCACAAGGGGCCCGTCAGTTGATTTGGTTAAAAACTGGGTTTGGTTGTTATACACGCCACCTAGAGAACCAAATACAATCGGACATTTTAAGCCAATCACTGACATTAGTAGAGTTCTGAGGGAGAATAAAAAGGGTAGGGGGACACGTTTCTACTGTCCAACATTCTTGTCTAGATTTTGGACTGAATTACAGTTACGAAATCACATGAGACATTGTAGATATCATGGATATCAGACAGTGGAAATAGTTTCAGGGAATAGGGCTATTTTACGCTTCAAAAATTTCCAAAATACCCTCCTCAAATGCAACAAAATATCTTTAAACTGTGAAGCTAAGCTGGTGGAGGTGAATGATCCCCAGTTTACAAACCGTGTCAAAGAACATCAGGCCATTGCAAAATCTTATGCAACTGCACAAAGAGACAGTTCTAACACCATGTGGTTGTTAAAAATAGTGGAGATATTAGATGAGAATGATTTCATGGTCAAGGCACTGACTAAACTGATTGGCACGGCTAATGGTGCTATTTCTCGTTTGAGAAATACGCATTATCCAATGGTGCTGTCTGCAGAGGATCATCTCGCGATTAAAAATCAAAAAATATGTTGGGTTTGTATGGGGGAGTTTGTCGAGGGGGATAAGTGGAATAACAAGAAGAGAGGGGGGCGGAAAATATCCAGAGACCAAGATCACTAGTGGCATGAGATTTACAATGGGGGGCGTACTATTAGGGCGGTAGCGCGTAAATCAGGTCATTTGAACGTACGTCAGCAGTTATTTATTCCAGTTTTTATTCACAATTCTAACTATGACTTAAAATTTATTTTACCGGCACTGGCACGTATGCACAGGGAGGGAGAGGGAGTAGACAGTCCATGGGTAAATAATTCATTTACCTACAACATTATTCCCAAATCGGCCGAAAAGTTGTTGCTTCTCGAACTGAAATGGCAGGCAGTAGATAATTGGCGTACGTGCAGGAATAAAATTAGGTTTTTGGATTCTTTTAGTTTTTTCCCCAAATCATTGAGTCAACTGATTCAAATGCAGAAAAGCGACAATTTTAACAGCTTCTCCTTGCTTAAACAGCACTTTCCAGACAGTGAAATGTATGACTTATTAACCAGCAAAGGTGTATAAGCATATGATTATTACTGTTCTGGCGCTCGCTTAAGCGAGGAGAAACTACCTCCAATTGAAGCTTTTCACAACTCACTGACCAACAGTGAATGCACAGCTGAGGAGTATGAGTTTGCCCAGAAGGTGTGGGCTAAGGGGGATTGTAAAAATGGGTGGGATTATTGTAGACTGTACTTGGCCAGTGACGTTCTTACTCTGTTGGATATAGTCTGTAAGAATACAGACCAAATCTATTCAGAGTTCGGGTTAGATATAGGCTATTATTTTTCTACACCACATTTAGTAATGGATTTAATTTTAAAAATTAGCAGGGAGGAAATAGGCCTAATCACAGAGGTAGATCAACACCTTTTTGTAGAGCGTTCAATGAGGGGAGGGTATGTTTTTAACAGGGACCGCGTCTTGTCAACTGATCCGAGCGGACAAAGCACCGGTGTAAAGTCAAAAGCAGTGTTCTTGGACATGAACTCGTTATATCCCTCGGAAATGTCCCGCTGCTATTTACCATGTGGGAACTATCAATGGCTTGAGAATCCTTGTGAGTTCCCCGACATTAACAACATCGAAGACAACGGGCCACAAGGATGGTTCTTTGAAATTGACGGTCACAGTCCGCTGGCCCTTCACGACTCAGTCAACGATTTTGTTTTTCCCTGTATCAGTCGACCATTGACCAGGGACTCAATGGGCCCCTACAATCGATCATTGGTTGAGGATATGGGGATGCATTGGACTCCCTCTAAACAAAAACTGACTGCTGATTTGGACCCTAAAGAGAATATCGTTGTTCACCATGTGCTTCTGCACTGGATGGTAAACAACGGTTTCAAAATCACACAAATACATAGGGTCCTGCAATTCAATCAGAAACCATATTTGAAAACATTTATCGATACTTTTCTCGATAAACGTTCTAGGACAAATTCCAAGGTAGAGAAGGAATTGTACAAGCTCATTCTAAATTCAGCGTTTGGCAAAATGTGTGAAAGCGTACGCAACAGATCTCGCTGCGACGTCGTGACTGACCCTCTAGAGTGTGCACGAATTATTGCCGACCCCAATTTTACATCATTCACGAGTATAGAGGCCGGCATGGTTCTTCTATACAGGAAAAAGCGAAATGTAGTACTGAACAACAATATAGCAAGAGGTAGTTAAGTACTGGAAATTTCCAAGAAGCTCATGTGGTCGTTTTTTTACTATGTGTTCATAGTGCAATGAACACGAGAGGGGGAGATAAAAGTTTACTATGTGGATACAGATTATCTGCTGTTAAAGGTAAATGGGACCGAAGATTTACTGGATGACTTGCAAAATGGGGTGCGCATCAGCTTGCGGATGGATTTCACCAACTGGAATCCATCCCTCTACCCCGAGCTGGTGAAACGTCAAGCCCCTAACCAACTATTAAAATTAAATTCAGAGACGGGGAGTGATTTGATATCCAGGGGGGTGTTCCCGGGTCCCAAAGTTTATTGCGTGGAAACACATAGTGGGGATGAAAAGAATACATGTAAAGGGGTGCCTACACATTTTGTAAAGAGCAATTTTAACATGAGCGTGTACAGAGACTGTGTAGAAAGTAGCTTAGTGCCAAGAGCACAAGTGCTTGCACTTTGCTCTCTACAGTATAGAAATTATGCTATGAGAGTAGAAAAAAATACAATGTCGTGTATATCCGACAAGGTCTATGTGCTCGAGAATGGTGTGAGTGTCCTGCCTCATGGTCACTATCGTACTTCAGACCGAGTTGAATGTGTAGACTATCATAATTAACTTTGTCTTGATTAACTAATCTAACCCAAGCACTAAGCATCTCCACTCAACCTTTCATAAATTAAGCTAACCAGCTAATCTAGCCCAAGCACTCACCACCTTAACCACTAACCCATCCACTAACCTGTAGCAGTGACGACAACTATTGTTTTTCCATCGCGGCTCCCGGGGGGTGGGGACCCTTCCCACGGCCGGCTCCCGGGGGGGCCACCAATCACTGTAATGTTCAACTGTGCTAGTTCCAAGTGTTGTCGAGAAAAGTGTTGTACAAAAAGTGTTGTACATAAAAGGGTTATTGTACAAAAGTGTTGTACAGAAAAGTTTTAAGAGACAAAAAGTGTTATCATTGTTCATGTTGAACAAATAGAGTTTTCATGTTGACCAAGTGTTCATGTTGAACAAGTGTTATCATATTGCTTTAATAAATGTTACCATGAAATATTTTTTTTGTTGAATAGATATATCTATGGGAAAATTACTACTTATTCATTGGACACATATGATTTACAGTTAGTCATAGGCATACCGTTGTCAACAGTATGCATCAATTTAAAACGCCATTCAGATCGCTTCTGTGTGGTCCCTCGATGTCGGGGAAAACAACGCTTTTAGCTAGAATAATTCAAAATTGCGATAAAATGTTTTTGGAAAAACCGAAAAGAATCTACTATTGCTATAGTATTTGGCAAGAGTCCTATGATAAAATAAAAGCTATTGCCACAGCCATACCAATACAATTCATAAGAGGACTTGATGTTTTCAATAGTATTCAACCGAATTCATGGCTGATTATTGATGATTTGGCTGAATCCATTCAAAAGTTATCACAGGAAATGCTACAACTGTTCACTCTCAGATCTCTTCAAGAACACATTTCCCCAAACCTGGTTCAACACAATATGTTTCATCAGAGCAAATTTATGCGAACCCTTGCTTTGAAATGTACTATCTATTTTATATATCGAGTTGTTCGTAATTCCAGCTCGCTCAAAAAAATAAAAAAGAAGATATACCCCCGCACTCCAAAAATTCTGTTTTCAGCGTACACACAGGCGACAAGCAAGTCCTACGGTTACATTTTATTGGATATTAATCAGAGCACGCCCGAGGATCTACGTGTAGTCACCGACACTTTCAACAATAAAATTACAGTATATCTTCCGGTGAACACTAAAAAGGGCTATTAGTCAGTATCATGACACTGAAGAAAATACACGAACAACGGCATTTATTTTCCGTTTTAAGCACTTCAAAACCATTGCTTAGGAAGGCTATACTTAAACATGGTGTTGACAATGATTTCATTAATCTAATATCTGAACTTTGTTTAAATTTAACTGCGGGCAATGTTCAACTGCAATATGGTGTTAGAAAACACAAAAAGAAACATCTTTCCACTGTACGCGCATGGGCTTTTAAAAAAAAGTGAAACAATTTTAAAATAAAACGGCTCCTTCAAGCGGGCGGTAGCTTTTTCACACTTTTACTACCGATAATCGCAGGACTTGTAAACAGTTTTCTCTAGATGGCAAAACCCTATAAATTGACACCATAAGAACTTGTCCTCTCACCCGTCGAACATTTTGAAGACAATCTAAGAAAATTCATTAATGATGAGAATATTGCCGATGATAAAAAACTGGGTTTACTTCAAGATGCATTGCGACGTGTGTATAAACATAAAATATCTCGCGAGAGACCCGTCACCAATCCCTTTATACAAGAAACATCTCTTCATGATTCTGTACAGATAGAGGAGAGGAGTTGAATTCGATTTTAACGAAAACTGGAAATCTATTGCCAGTGACCTATGGGAAACAGAGTAAACAAATATTACCGTTTCTCATTTTTTAATCTGGCCATGAAGCTCAAGTTAACAGCATTGTGAAAAAAGTATGAATTTAAAGAAAAAGTTGTAATCAAGTTTATTTAATTTTTGAAATATTGATAAATCGTTAATGACTTTTATCAATCTACGAAAGTTCCCGCACTTTTATAAGTGTTTCGAACTGCATAAATAGTATTATTGGTAATAACCATGTTCCAAGTAAGCTACTAGAACAAAGTAAACCAACAACAGCAACACCATTTAAAACAGAAGAAGAGTGAATATTTGAAAATAGTAGCAACACTGATTTTACAACACCTGTGGTTGCTAGTCAAAAGCGAAGACGAATTGATTCATCCTCCAGTGTGTAAAAGGGGAGTGGACATAACACTACGTGTTTACGCTCAAAATTGATGAAGTTTTCAAAGGTATTTTTGATAGTGTCGGTGAAACTGTGATCTGAAGTTAACCTAAACTACGCTACAAATCTGGAACTGGCACCGCATAGGAAAATGCAAGAGTATCGAGAGAGAGAGGCAAGTTAAACATAGTATCGGGATAGCCTACATCTAAACACGCACAATCGACAAACTACCGCCTTTTCCCCTCTATATATACTGCACACGTATCTTTAACTCTGTACGCAGTTCTATGATCACACAATGCGCCCTACAAATACATTTTAGTGGCAATCAGTATTTTTAGTCGCTATGCCTATGCCATTCCGCTGCGATCAAAGAGAGGTGTTGAAATTGATCGGGCCATTGAAAGTGTTCTTGAACGGAATTCGTATAGAAAAATTCAATCAGATCGTGGTAGTGCATTTGTTAACCCTCATGTGCAAAAGGTTCTTTTGAAATATAATACAACACTTTATCATAGTCAGAGTCCGATAAAGGCTGCATTGGCCGAACGATTAATAAGAACGATTTGTCTATTAATTTTAAGATATTTCATATTGAAAATACATGTGTTTTTATTCATAATCTAGGCGAAGTCACGCATAAATATAACCACTGAACCACTCAAACTCTATCCCACTTTCGAATCTCGAGATTTCACCACCATTAGACTACGTGTGATGATTTTCTTTCGAGATGATTCCCGGACAAAGAAAAGAAAAAGAAGAAGAAATACGATAATGGCGATAGCTTTAAAAATAACAAAACCAGAAAAATTTTTTAAAAAGGGACTTATTTATGGAGAATTGATCTGGTCAAAGTATCCGAAAGTCTGGACACTATACCCATAACTTATCGACCGCGATACACCAAAGATGCTGAGATTCTCGGTGGTTTTTACAAATATGAACTGCAAAATGTTCTATGCACTCTTGATATTTACAATCCTAGAAATATAATAGAGAGTCATACTCAAAAGGACAGGAGACATTTGATTGGGGGCTGGCTGGGATACAACTTAAACTTTTAAACTTTGGTTAGAACTGCGGACTTAGAAGATAATCAGTGATTTCTATGTGACCTTAGTGTCCAATGTTTCTGATCCTTTCTATAATGATCGGAATAAAACAAGTGATTTTTGGACAAAACTCTCCCCCATCATTAAATTTAACGGAAAGTATGAAGTGGCTCTTGTCGATTATATTCTCAAAAATACTTGACATCCTGAGAAAAGATCGTAAATTTGAAATAAAAATTAGACTCTATGATTGGCCACCACCACCAGGTGATTAAGAACAAATTCAAAAAATCAATTGGTTGGATTATCCATATATTGAATTACCCTACGAGGAACTCACCTGTATGAATGATTTATGTCGTTATATCAATAAAAGAATTTCCGCCCGTAAAAAATGAGCTTTTTATTTCAATTATTCAAAGGAGGAGGGTAAGATTTACACTAGTTCGCCCATTGCCAGTAAAAAGGTTATTCTCTATGATAACCCAAAGGATGTTTTTGGCTTTAAGCTCAATATAATCAATCGTAAAAGTGCCAGAAACACTAATTTAATTTTTGCTGACTACCCGCCTGCCTTCTCCACAGACACTTGTATATTTCTCTACGCTTCATTTGTGGAAACATCTCGGGTTGGCAATACCACTGGTCCCCTCCTACGAGTCCTTGAACGAAAAACCAATAATGACCACATTCATCCCTACAATATAAAGCATCATCAGTATATTCCAGTAAACACTTCCTATTTGAAACTCTGTCAGTTTACACTAAGAACTGAGTTGGGTGATCCAATAGCAATTTCAAAAGGTTTGGCTGTGATTACATGTCATTTTCGACCCATCGTTCAACAGCAAGATGTCTAATAGAAAAGTGGTATTCACTTGCCCTGACATTGACTTCTATGTTAATACTCTTGGCCCAAGACAAGAGGGGCAATGGAATGGACTATTACAAGGGTCGCTCGTCAATGTCTGGCTACGGTCTTGGCAGCTGGTTTGCTAAGCTGTTTCGCTCTTCACTACCACTGGTTAGAAAATATCTTGTACCGGCTACGACAGATTTTGCATCCTCTACACTATACGATTGGGGCTCTGGCAAGGATTTAAAAAAAAGTGCTACGGAAAATCTTAGGTCTAGCGCGCGAACCCTTGGCTAGAAACTAAAACAAATCTGCCAAAGCTTAAAAAGGTCGAAAAACAACACATCACTCATCAGTCTCTACTCAGGTCAGAAACAAAATACATCCCCTTTGTCAAAGAAAAGAAGGAAAAAGTCGACACACAGTGTAACCAGAAGCCCCAGGAAGGGAATTGTTAGATCGAAACTTGATTTCTTCTCTTAACATGTCCTACCTGCCGCGTAAGGATTCTCAACCTTCAATCACCGCCTCAGTGAATCTATTCAATGCCGAAAATGTTGATGTGAGTGTCAAGCATGGATACTATGAACAATTTTATCCACTACAACCCCTCTCCGATAACATCCACTTTCAAATTTATTCCAATGAAGACTACTTCATAGATTTATCGTCCACATTTATACATTTACAAATGAAAGCCCGGAAATCCGATAAAACAATGCCAGTTCAGGCCGACTGGATATCCTATGAAAATTGTATTTTACATAATTGATTTCGTCAAATTAGTGTCTATATCAGTGGTACGCTGGTGAGCACAAGCAATAATCTCTCCAACTATGCAAGCTATGTGCAATTCATGTTAATGACACCCAAATCATACAAGGAATTGAGAGGTGCCTCCAATGGATGTGAATATATTACTAATACTGATAGTTCAAATGCGCTTAAAAATGCTACAACTGGTGAGTTATAACTAGTTGGAAAAATATATCATGAAATATTTAATATACCCCAATGGCTGCCGGCCAATATTCAGGTGAATAGAAAGTTGACGCGTGCACCTTCTAATCTCATATTGGGAAAGGAACTTGCCGCCAATCCTGATGTAAGTCTCTCCCTCACCTTAGCGATACTCCATGTACGCAAACAACAGGTTATGAGTTCTGTTGCTTTGGCCGTGGAATAGCTGAGAGCCAATGGAAATAATACTAAACTACTTGTTCCTCATGCAATCACCAATCAACGTCATATTGCCATGGGCTCATACACCTTCACCGATTCGTCCTTTATCAATGGTGAAATCCCCTCGAAATTGGCCTTGGCATTTGTAAAGAGCGTCAGTGCAATAGGATCATGGACTGAATGCCCACATAAATTCGAGATGTTTGGACTTTCATCTCTTTTGTGCAAAGTAAACGGTATCCCACTCTACAATCCATCTTTTGATAAATCCTATAGAACATTGTATGAGTTGACCGTGCAAACCCTAGATCATGATTCTCAACTATTTGAAAATGGTATAACCGAAGATATGTTTGCTAAAACACATGGTGTCATTGTATTGGATTTGTCTGGTACACAGGATATGAGTATAGCACGTACGGGGACTTTACGTTTAGAGTGTACAATTGCCGACCCATTGGCTGAGAGTGTTGCCCTAATCTCACTAAATCAATATGAAACCTATTGGGAAATCACTCCCAACGGCAGTGTTCTACTAGACTTGGCGCCATGAACACCAGTCAAATAATCAGTGTATTTAATATGGACCCCTACATGTCCCAGTACGAATCCTATTGTCTACCCTCAGACTATCTTGGAAAAATTCAAAGCGTGAACAATACCTTGATTATTGTTAATAGCAGTCCATCGACTATGCTGACGGGTCATTGGTTGTGCATCTATCAAACAGTGAAGATGATTAAATTTTTTGATCCTCTTTGCATACCCTCTACATTCTACACATCTCACATCAGCAACTATATTGAGAGAAGTAAGAGAACTATTATTCAAAATCGAAAGAGGGTTTGGGATCTAACGACTAAGAGCTAAGGCTTCCATGGGCTACAATATTTTTTTTTCCGATGTCCTGGTTATACTTACAAGCAGTTTCTCCACATTTACGGTGACAATCCGCGTCTGAACGACTTTCTAGTGGAGAATATTCTTATATGTGTATTTATTATTGATTCCAGTGCACTAAGTGTAAATTGCATAAAAAATGTAGCTGAATTTGTTTATTAATAAAATGTATATATGCACCAACATCTTTTAATCTTTACTTTTAGATTTCTTCATCGGTGTATAGGCAACTATCGTGAACCACTAATGCTGGTAATTCATTTCGATTCACTGTATATTGATCTTGATTGACTGCAAAGTCAGGGTCACATTTTCTACAGTACAATGTAACTTCACGCTTGTCATATCTCTTTGAATAGTCAATGTTAGTATCAAAGTCGACATTATGAAAGTTGCGGTATCCAATCTGTGCTTGTGAACTGATATCGCAAATTGTCTTTTTTAATGATGAAGCGCAATCGGTAATAGCACAATAAAAATAGCCAGACTAACGGGAACAATAGACAATATTATAGCATCGGAGCTGTAGAAAGGAAATTGTCTTGTTAGCCCAACAGTTGAATCGTAGACCCGATTCCTCCTCCCAGAATAATTTAAATCCATGACGATACCAATCTCGTAGAAATAAACTAAAATCACGTTTAGGATTCTTTCCAATCATAGCGGGGTAAGTATTCTCCCACTGATCACATTTATCATGGTGACAATTGGAGCACAGGTGCCCTCTAGGGTGAGAGTCACACACCTCCTCAAGACATGAATTACATCCTTTAATTTGTACTGCATATCCCCTATGTAATTTATAAGGATTACATAATTTACACTTTTCACTATAGTTATCAATAATTTTACAATTCTCACATTGAGTCCAACTTCCAAGAGCGTAAATGCACACTGGGCTTATATAGAATATTTTGGTTTCCGATGTCAACTCTCTCACAGCTAAAACGAAACTGATTGTCCTCGCGCCATAAATTCAAAGTGGAGGAAAGGGGAGAGGAGTAACTCTGTGACGCAAGCTCTTTCGAAGGAGGAGCCATCTACATTGGCAATGAAAGTATATCCATAATATGATTCTTCCTTGTTCCAATTAATATATCAATAAATTGAGTATAAGCATTTGAATCGCATTTTAAAAGTTTCATACAATAGTCCAATGGGGGAGAATCACTTTTCATTATATTGTCAAGTGTTCCTTGAGAGAATATCCTGCGTTGAAGAGATAACTCGAGAAAATCATCATCCAAAATCAAATGTTTTTCCATAAACACTAGATTTGATCTAATTCTCCCTTTCTCAAATTTATTCATTTTTTCAATACTTTCAATCTGACTGCTGAATCTAGACTGAGAAGAAAAAAACGTTGGCTGGGAAACAACAACAACATTGACCTTGGCATTCGCTGAGAGCGTGCCCAAAACAACAATAATAACATTGACCCCATTAACCACGTGTTCCCCCTTATGACTCTATCGCGTGCCCAAAACAACAACATTGGCCCCATTAACCACGTGTTCTCCCTAATGACTCTATCGCGTGCCCAAAACAACAACAATAACATTGACCCCATTAACCACGTGTTCTCCCTAATGACTCTATAGTCCATGAAAGTGACAAAGTTCCTTTTTTTTCCATTCTCACTGACAGAATCCATAAAAACATCAAATAAATTGATCAACACACATAACAATCCATGAAAAACATCAAATAAATCGATCAACACACATAACCATCCATGAAAACAGACATAAATGTGACAAAGTTCCTGTTTTTTCATTCTCACTGACAAAATCCATAAAATATCAAATAAATGTGACAAAATTCCTGTTTTTCAAATTCTCACTGACAAAAACCATAAACCACGTGGTTCGCGTAGGAGCTTTAGGGTCACCTCTACTAATGTTCACAAGGTGAAATTGTGTCTTAGTAGATAATGCGTACGGTACTTTGATTTCGACAAGCAAATTACGTAAAATTCAATGCTTAAATTCCCAGAAATCTGATCTGATGTAACACCAGGTTCGATTCAATGAGCGTTTGGTCTTGTACCGGTCGTATTGTAGCCCTTTGATTGGCCTAGAAATAGGCACGTGATCTTGTCCTGGTCGGAGTCAATAATGGGTCCCTACTAATGCTACAGTTTTATTACCTTTGTACGGTTCAACCTGATTTCTTGTGCAATATAGTTGAAATAGTTCTGTTAAATTAATTTAGTTCTGGTTAGTAGAATCGACCAAGAACTTATATAGGATGACCAGTAAATTATGTGGTCAATACGTAACTCGCCGGTGGGTACCCTAGTCCGTGGACCCATGGGAATCTATGGTGTTAGCCACTTTCATGGTGTGGTTGCTGATATGTTTTGTTTGTAGCTTCTCGTGCTCGTTACTCATCCTATAGGTGGATTATAAGTTCTTGACATTACGTTATTGGACTCCTTACTTTATCCATTATTCGCCTTAATCCCCAAATTTCGAAAGAAAGGATTAACCCCGACATTCAGATATATGAACGCTTTCAGAAAATTCTACTGAAATCTTCTTCTAAAATGCTTTTAGTGGTTTGGGTCTGTTTTGTTAATCTGAGAAAGTCTACAGAAGTATTCTCCATATTTCAAGCTATTGGGTTGCTACTGCTTCTGGTTTAATTTTCCTGCTCTTACCCGAGAACCTTTTCTCAGTTTTCAGCGAAATCAATTAAACATAACTACCGGCGAACGTCACAAAGCGACGCGAGCTTGGAATTTTTAACCTATTATTCAGATGGCACAAATTGATCTTTTATGGTATACAACTTTGGTCGGAAAACTGGTACAATTTATCTCAAAGTATTGGCAACGCTGGTGCTGAATCCGTCTTTACTCCCATCCTGTTACAACCTTGAATATAAACAAATATTCAACAGATCGACCACTTCATTACAACAATTTTATTGTATTATATTTTTAATTACTTGTATGCTAAAATAGATCCATTTTTAAATCTTGTTTTAAAAAGACTTCTGTTTTATTATTAAAAAAATAAAATAAATAAAATAGGCCGTTAAGAATCACTGAACCAAGATTCGTTTTGTTTCAGGATTCCTTGGTTTGAAAATTTTAATGAAGCGTCTTCATGGTCGGAGCTTTCACGAATATCAGCATACAAAATAAACAGTTGGCATTAATAACCAATAGGTATTGCTTCAAAAATTTATTACTTTTGTTAAGCCCATATGGGTCCCCTTAGTCAAAACTTAAGATCCGCTTGATCCAAGGACGTACCCAGGATTTTTTTTCGGAGGGGGTTTAACTCAAACTTTTTTTTGGGGGGGGGGTACACAAACAAAACTAAAAAAATACATACAAAATTTGTTAATGCCTATTTTTGTTATGTTTTTACGAGTCAAACAAACATTTCTGTGATATGGTTCAAACCCCCTAACCCCCCTGGATACGGCCTGGACTTGATCTCCTGGTCTAATTTTCTCCCAAATTTTCAGCTGGGTCCCTCAAGCCGTTAATTTGTACCTTTTGCCGTACCCGACACGCCGCTTCCCGGCACGTA
Organism: Artemia sp. Qi Xiang Cuo; assembly: GCF_049724085.1. Taxonomy (NCBI): domain Eukaryota; kingdom Metazoa; phylum Arthropoda; class Branchiopoda; order Anostraca; family Artemiidae; genus Artemia; species Artemia sp. Qi Xiang Cuo. Next base: position 24,019,884 of record NC_142813.1, read on the forward strand.
TTGTAGACATCGCCGCTTTGGCAACTTGGATTCACATATTGTCTCTTGATTTAGTTTAATATCTCTCTCAAAATTCCCTGAAAGTTTCAATTTATTACCCCTTAGGCGTTTGAGACATTGTAGGTACATCTTTTTGACAACCTGGATGCGCAGTGTCTTTCGAGTTATTTCAATATTTCCTTAGCCATTCCCTGAAGATTTTGACTTAATTGCCCTAGCGGTTCCTGCGATATTGCATATGTGCCATTTTACTTAAATCAAGTAGAAACAGTACCAAAGTAAAAAACAAAATCTGGTGCTCTGAAAAATGAAACTCACCAATCTTTTAAAAAAAGCCTAGAAGACGTTCGCTAACAAAGAATTTTCATTTTTCTCTCTTATCTGTGTTTCATGAATTCTAGATCTGTTTCTGTCTTTTTTTTAGACAGCTTGTTATTTACAGGTTTCAAATGGTTTGTTTCTACGAATAGTCCAAGACTTTCTTTCCACTTGAAACTTTGGGGAGAAACATGCTAAATAAAAAAAAAGTTTGGCCTAAAAATATGTTTTTGAAGCAAGAGATATCCCTTTGGAAAAATCCTTTGACCTCCCTGTGAGTATTTGCTGTTGATACATAGGCTTAATGACGTTATCATCTGCGGCATTCGACCGTATGAAGGCTTGGTTCTAAATTGCGCATAATTAAATTCTTCTAAAGTCTAATTCTCGCGGTCTATTCGTTACACAGGTGCCATAGAATATAATTAGACTAACTATACACAACTAACATCATTTGCATATTATAATGGCGGCAGTACCTATAAAAGACCAAAAACGGGATTTTATTGGCTGTTGAGATAGTCATTCGTCATGTCTGTGCGTTATTAAGGCTGAAATTGAATATATCATGACAGGAGCATGGGAATTCATTTCTGACATGCAAACCGCAAAATGAAGCAATATACAGCTTGCCAGTTTACTTTTAGTGAAGAAATAAATTTGTCCCTTTTTTGACTGTCAGACACCTGAAACACATTAAATTATTGCAATGGCTTCCCAGTGTATGAATGTCATTAGTTAAGTGTATCGCTGTCTTTGCTCAATAACTAAGCATAAGGCTGTTGAAAGCTCTTTATTTCAAGCTAACATGCAACATTCTCTGACTTTAAAGTTTATTTGAAACGATAAGTGCGAGCGTTTTGTATTTCTATAGTGATTTTGTATGTATGGCCCCCACTATTTTAAAAAACAAATATGCAATGGTTTGATAAGTGCGGCTTTCTATTGCGATTAAATAAGTAAAAAACCGAAGAGCAAAATCCTGACCGAAGTAAATAATAAGATTTGAACTTAAGATATTCATATTACTATTATTCTCCATGACCACACTGCCTTTTCTATGACGAAAACAATAAGAATTCCAAATAGGGATAGGTCCTTTTATTAGACAGTGAAACGAAAATATAAAACAAAGACTCTAAATATTTCGGTGACACAGTCAGTCATCATCATTTGTAGAGTTACTGTGTCATGACCGACTGTGTCATCGAAATATTTAGAGTCTTTGTTTTATATTTTCGTTTCACTGTCTAATAAAAGAACCTATCGCTATTTGGAATTCTTATTGTTTTAGATATTCATATATTAGGCATAATAAAGAGTAGCAACAATTTGGTTTAATTTTTTCGTAAATTGCATGGTTTACTGAAGAAAAAGCAAAACAAAAAGAGATCGTATTTCAGGGTGTGCGTGAACCACCGTGCAACTGAACCACAAGCAACTGAACCCCTGTAACTTAACCACCGTGTAACTGAACTACCGTGCAACTGAACCTCTGAACCCCCCTGCAACTGAACCCTCGTGTAACTGAACGATCTAGCAACTGAGCCCCATTTAACTAAACCCTCGTGCAACTAAACCCTCGTGCAACCCAACCCTATTTAACTGAGCCCCCGTGTAACTAAACCACCGTGTAAATGAACCCCCGTGAAACTGAACCACCGTTCAATTTAATCACTGTGCAACTGGACCGCCGTGTAACTGAACCATCGTGCAACTGAACCACCGTGCAAATGAATCCCAGCATGTAACTCAATAGCCCCATGCTTTTTGTTTTCCCCAAAACCCCCATGTTTTCTATGATCGTTTGTTTTAACTTCTGTTCGTTTTGGGTTTAATTTTTTGTTTGTAATAATTTCTGAGCATTTTGGGTTTGAATTATTAAAGTAATTTATTTATGCTAGTGTTAATATAGCTCTTTACTTTTCTTTGAAAAATTGTTTTTCGAAAGAATCTTTTTAATTAATTTAAGGAAAGTGCAACAAAAAACGACTTTTTTGTTATCTAAATTTTAAAAGTTCCAATTCATCTAAGAAAAAGAAAATCAAACCAAAAGTTTTCAAACACAAAGAGACACAAATAGCTTTTGTGTCGGCTCTACCAAATCGGGTAATTAACCTTTTTGAAACCAAACAATAAGCAACAACGAGCGTAGAAAATACCTCAAAATGAAAAGAACAAAGTAAGCAAAGTGGCAAAAAAGGATTATAGTATGTAGACGGTGGGAGCAAGCTTTACCCCCCCCCCCCCGCGAAAAACATCCCATGGGGAAAATACCCCGCGCAAAATAACAGCTCGCAGACAATACCCCCCCCCCTGGAAAATACCTACCCGTGATAGATTTCCCCCCGAAAAATACCCCTTGCGGTTGGTTAGTCTCCTATCACGTTATGCTTATAAAAAAAGACTGGAAATGCCTGGGGGTTATCAAACAATTTTTAACTCCATCCTCCTGTTGTCTCTCCCTTAGAGCTAATTCTGTATTTATATGAAGGCTCAATGAGAGCTGAGATGTTTTGGCATCAAAATGCACCTATTGAAGTATCTCCCTCTCTTCTAGCTACAAAACAATCAGATAACCCCATTGCAGAAGTTTCAGTTCCGTTTTAAGTTTTGTAATTTGTCTATTGCTTACAGATAGTATATGTCATTGGGAAACATACGGACCTTTTATGAATGGCGGTTTTCTGGAGGATTTTCCATGCGAAGAAAGTTTTTGCACGGAGGGGGAGGGCAAGACTTACACATAAACTCCGGTTTTCCAATTCCCTTAGCACTACTCAATTAAACTAAAAAATAACACAATTTAAATAAGATTTTTAAATTTTGAAAACCATAATTTTCGCGAGGGGGGTATTTTCCAGGTGAGGAGTTTCCGAGGATGGATGAGGGGGCATTTTCCGCGGTGGAGGCGGGTAAACGCTTAGAACTGTAGACAGTGACAGGGCGAAGGGAACACCTATTAACAGACAAAAAAAGAGAAATAAATCTGGCTTTAAGAGTTTATGACGTCCGATTTTCTTTGTGTTTGTGACAACAAAACAGTCATTTATATCAAGACTTTAAAAAACAAACAATTCCAACAATGTTGAACATGTAAAGATTCTAACTTGTGTTTTACCCAATGTAAGTACGGTGGTCGAGTTGCATGGTAGTTCAGTTGCACGGTGGTCTAGTTACACGATGGTTCTGTTACACGGGGGTTTAGTTAAATGGGGTTGAGTTGCACGGGGGTTGAGTTGCACGAGGGTTGAGTTGCACGAGGGTTCAGTTAAAAAGGGGTTTAGTAGCACGAAGGTTCAGTTACACGAGGGTTCAGATGCACGGGGGTTTAGTAGCACGGTGGTTCAGTTGCACGGTGGTTCAATTGCACGGTAGTTCAGTTGCAAGGTAGTTCAGTTGCACGGTGGTTCAGTTGTACGGTGGTTCAGTTACGGTGGTTCAGTTGCTTGGGGTTCAGTTACACGGTGGTTCAGCTACAATAGAACCCGTATTTCAGACCTTCAAACTTGGAACTTCAAACTAAAGATAACTTATCAGCGTCTTTGGGAATTACCAAACCATAGCTATTACACCAGCTATGCTTATGGAAGACCCACAGGCCAGTCTCATCTATCTTCATTTGCATATTTTTTACCTCTTTGTCACCTATCTAGAAAATACACCCTAATTTTTTTTTTTTTTTTTTAGAAATGTTATAGTCAAAATTTTGTTTGGAAAAGGCTATGTAAAGGTCCGAAAAGCGGAAGAAGATTTGCTAGATGTCTTCCAGAGATATTGCTTAAGGATTGTTCTGGGTACCCGGCTTTCTGACCGTATTTCAAACAATAGGCTATACAAAAAAATGTCCAATTCCGCTCTCTAGGGCTATAATGAAAGAAAGGTTGAGGTGGCTAGGGCACGTTGTGCGAATGAAGGATGACACATTGCCGAATATTGTTCTTTTCGGTCAACCGTCTAGGAATAAACGGAAAGCAGGTCGTCCTCGTCTGGGGTGAGAGGACGTCATAAAGAAAGATTTAAAGGAAATAGGAACTTCCTGGGCGGGTGTAGAAAGGGAAGCTTTGAATAGATTGGAATGGAGGAGGAGCGTGCGTAGCTGTATTGGCCTCAGGTGGCTTGGTGCTGCGGCGAGTTGTATGTAGTAGTAGTAGTATGTAAAAGTTGAACTGTAAACAGATCCGTAAAAAACAAAACTGATAACTTTGAGATGCTAGATTACCGTGGTCAGGGCCGTATATCGGAAATTTATTTATGAGGCGGGAGTACTAGTATAAACAATAAGCAAGTTTTCTTTAAAAGAAATAAAGAACGTACAGGGAATACATAAAATGTCAACCCTTCAGAGAGAGATAGAGCTAGGCGCTTGAAGGCTTTCCCGTGTACATCTACCTGGGTGTACTTTTCCTCACCTTTACTTTTTTTTTCCTTTGGTATAACCAGAGAAGTCCAAGTTTACAGCCTATTGTCCTTTATTTTTGGTAAAGTCCACAATCCATAACCATATAAAAGGCAACTTCTAGAAGCTATAACTTTCCGTCTATCGTAATTTTACGTAATTTTTACTCACTGTAAGTTAGAGTTCTGCTCTCTCCTTCTTTAACATAACTTGATTTTTCCATTTAAATTCATCTTGTTTTATTCATTTATTTTATTAAATAGAGTCAAGAACAACTAGACACAAAACAAATTACTGCCTAAATCGTATCTTACCATTTCTTTTTTCAAACATGGTATTTTTAAATGAAGCTGGAAAAGGAGGTTTTAGGTGTCTACATTTTGTATAGAAGCTTGTCGTTCATTGGTAAAAGATTATTTTTGTTTATTTTTTAATACTTTGTTAGAATATTTTTGGAATACTTTATTAAAAATGTTGACAACTTTTATGTTGAATAATCAAATGAAGCTTTTTGGCATTAAATTAATATTTTTGCCGCAGTAAAAGTCCAAAAACTACGAGCTATTTTTGTGAACCTTTCATGGAAATAGGGCATTTTTTGCCACCAAGTTTATATAGAGAACCATAACTGCACTCCCATGATCTACTGACATACAGTTGAATCGTAGACATGTATTTTTTGTATCATTATTAATTTCGCTTTAAAAAACTGAAGCCAAAGAATATTTTAGGCTAATATAATATTTTCGTCTCGTTATTCCTGAATTGTCTGAAAAACTACTCACTATTTTTTTTTTTTTTGGTCGTTGGCAAGAATTAGCCTTCTTAAATTTGTCAAAATGTTGGTTGCACAACAGCCTACGTTTTGCTACAGGTTGAGGCTTCTCAATAAGAATAAACAGTAAAAATTATGCCACTATGGACTTTCTTTTGAATCTTAATACTGAAGCTTCACTTAATATTGACTGTAGTTTGTTATTTATTTCTCATCACTGACCTAACGATAGTAATGGGAATAACCTCTCAAAAACGTTATTTTGAATTTCTTCAAGCCACAAGTAGTCAATTTAGATTGGGCCCCCGGAGTCTTTTTTTAACGCAGACCAGAGAGAGACATCGTAGTTTTTGTAAACTATATTTGAAAAAAAAAAATCATTTACTACTTACAAAATACATTATATCAGAGGTAGCGCTCTACTGCTGCCTGAGTAAATAGTCATAGCTTTGAATGTATTATTATTGTTTTCTCAGCTACTTTTTATGGAAGGGATATCCGAAGGAGCGTCGGAGGGGATTCATTTAAGGGGAAATTGAAAATTTTAGGACTCTTTCACAATAATCCTTTACTAATGCCAAGATTTCGCTCGTGCTAATCTGATCCTATTAGATTCTTCACAGAATCTTATGATTGGCTGAAAAACCCTATGAAAAATTTTGATTGGCTCAAGTTGAGCTACCTAAATCTGGATCTTATTAAAATCACGTTGTGGATGTGCCTTTAGTGTCTCTTTTAAGATTTGAAGATTATTGAAGGGCAAAGACCTCTTCTTCTATGCTTTCCGTTGCCCGATTGTTTACAGATGGTTTTTAGCAAAAAAGGTGGCCATGTTTGGTCTTTGGTAGTCCAATCAACAAGGAGCTGCTAGGGATCATTCGCTTGGCCAAGATTTTCAGATTTTCCCAAAGGTATATTCTCGAAGCGATCTGAAAAATAAGTTCCTGAGTTGAAAAAAAAAAATGCTGTACACAGACGAGGTTTTAAATTAACTGCAATATCTCAGGAATGTTTGGTTGGGGGAGCGGGGGAGGGGAGTCAAACTGAAAATATCAGGGAATTTTTGCGGGGGGAAAAGTCGGCTGGATCTCAAGTTTCGACTGAAAGAAAGAATATAGGTAATACAAAAAAATATAAACAAATAAATAAAAGATGTGCATCAACGTCACCGAAATCGCAGACCTGCATTATCCCAAGAACAGCTTGGGGAATGAAGTTGAAACTTTTAAGTGCTGTTGACGAAATAAATAAGGGGACTTGATATTTTGTTTTGGGGGAGGAAAAAAGGGCTTAGCAATTTTTGTCCCAGACACATCAAAATATTCTTGTACTACAGCTCCTATGGAATTTATTATCTTTACAGAGAGGCAAGTCAAAGGCAAGTCAAAGTAGAAAGGCAAGTCAAAGGACACCATATGTTGCCAAGTATTGAAAATGGCGCATCTGCAATATCTCGGGAACAGATTGGGGTCCTAGTTTGAAACTTTCAGGGAGTTTTGAGCAGCGGGGCAGGGAGGGGCAATTGAGCACTTATTTACAAATCAGGGGGTGAGCCAAATCAAAAAATATTATATGCGCTTAGGTTCTCTAACACCAAATCTGCGATGTCTCAGGAACAACAGGGGGCATGTAATTAAAGCATTCAGACGGTCGAGACAGAGTTGCAACTTTCAGGAGATACTGGGAGGTCAAGTGAATCTCATATTTTAGTTGTGTGGGAAGGAGGCAGGAGTAAATGTAATTATGCAATGCGTATTCAGGCTATCAAAAAAGCATATCTTCAATGTTCAGGAACTGTTTGAGGTATCAAATTGAAACTTTCAGGGAGTGTTAGGGGGTAGGGGCCAACTTGATTTTAAATATTGACTTGGTAGAGGAGGCAAAAGGGAAGAATTCAAAGATTTGGTCTCCAATTCGATTAAAACTTTGGGAACTATTAACTATTGTTTGACTAGATTTTATTTACTGTGAAGTAGTAATGTAAACGAAAAACCCAGGTTGTAAAAAGGTGTATCAGCGGACCTCTCCTCTCAAGCGGACCTCAAGTTTTAATTTTTGTGAGGGACATAGGTAAATCAGAAACTATCTGGCATATCTGCAATATATTGGAAAATGCGCGTGGGGATCGAAGTGAAACTTTTGGAGCGCTGGGAGAGGAAGAGGCAAAGGTACTTCGGTACTGTTCTATTATCTGTATAACACGTGCGAAGTGAAGTTTGGTTAATGCTAATGAAACAAAACAAAATAGGAAATACCTTTTCCCCCTAGACCCCCAAAAACAAAAGTTTAAATATTGTAAACGCAGTGATAAATACTTGTTTGCAATCCTCAGCATAGGAAATCTCCATTGAAAAAACCTGTTTGACTAGTTTCTTTAGCATCTTCGCTGTACAATGCCTCGCGCGTTTTACAGATATTACAACAGTACCAGGACTTCAAATTATTATTTTTAAAGGAAGGGGATGTGGTAGCCAAAAACGTGGGTTTTTTATCTACCAAAAAGTTTGGTATTAGCCTAAGTGGAACTTTCAATCCATTCACGGTATACTATATAAAAAAATAAAATATTTGGGACGTAGAAAATGAGGACTTCAAACTCACCTTTCCACTCAGCCTGAAGCAAGATTTCGAATATTCTTGACCGGGTTCACCCCTATGCAGAAAACAAGTTTGAAGTTCATTTGGGTAGCATTGGTTTGTGATGCATGAAAATGGGCTGGAAATATTTTTCATCTCTGATAGAAAAAAGTCCGAAGATTGGTTGTATCTTTAAGTGGCATCAGAAAATGGATCAAAAATCCTTTTCTTCAGATTTTCTTATACTTGTAAGCCATGTAGACAGAGACAATGGGTCTTCAATTGTGACAAATCTATTTAAAAAAAGAACAAAACTGTTAGATTGACTTGTGACACCACAAAACAGGACCAAATTGGTTTCATTTCAGATAAGGCAGTGACTCACTTGACACGTATACTGAGCCAAACAAATTAAAGACGAAAAAAGTTTTTAGAACAAAAAGAGGATTGAATCGATTTGCGAAACCTTAATATAGGGCAGACATTGTTTTTTCCCGATTAGCTTGAAGCTTTCATGACAAATGGCCTAGAATAGGGTGGCTTTAACAGGAGTAATTAATTTAAAGGAAAATATGATGACATCGGTTCTTAGTACAATTTTTTTTCACTGAGCATCCGTAAAAATAGTGAAAACCTCCAAACCAATTTCAGGACCAAGTGAGTAGTATTGTATTAATAGATACAAGCGAACAGTATCTCCACCATACAAGCGGCCCTATATTCCAAGCGGACAGTACCCTCTGGATCCATGTATGCAGAAGAAGCGGACAGTACTCCCACCATAAAAGCGGCATATCATTCACCATACAACAACAGACATAACCACCCATATAACAACACACAACAAAATCCATATATCAACACGCCATCCCATACAATAACAGACATAATCACCAATATAACAATACAAAACACGATGTATTGTGTCAGTTTAAGGAAGCGGACAGTATCTAGATTTGTATTGGGTATTACATAATGGTCTTTTGGAATTGTTTTTTTTTTTGAAAAAACATTCAAATATTTTGAAAATGAGTGGTTTTACAGTATTACACTTCGAAAGACTTGACAGTGATGTTATGAAGTTAAGAGCTCCCAATTTTGCAGTTGAAACTGGAAAGGACTGTTGACTAACATTTGAGTGGGACGAGATGTACAAGCTTATTTGTGTGGGAAAAAGTTTGTTAATGCCTTAGAGATAATGACGGATGCAATATTGATGTCACGGAGCCAGTTGCATATTGCCATGATGGTGTTAAATATTTTTGGGGCACCACGAAAGCGTTTGTTTACGAAAACACAACTAATGGAGTTAAAGCATAATTATTTATGAAGCAATGTCCCAAAAGGTTTAGAAATGATGAGGGGTACCAGAAGGCTATTCATCGTGTGACACGGTGGCGTGAGTTGACACGATGTATCACGGAGGGTTGGCTTGCAAAAAAACATGAATCCAAGGATTTAATGTAGGATTTTTAAAAGGGAAATATATACTGAAAATGTCTTACGAATGATGAGGGGCGTCAGGGGGCAAGTCATAGTGTTACACGATGCCGTGAGTTGACATATTCTATCACGGAGGGTTGGCTTTAAAAACATTAACCATTGGTCTTAAATCATGCTTTTTCATGAAAATATGTGAATAATGTCTTAGAAATAATGAGAGGGGGTCATGGGTCCAGTCATAGTGTGACACGGTGGCGTGAATGGACATGAAGCATCACGAAGGGTTGGCTTGCGAAAAACATGAACTATTGGGTTAAAATCATATTTTTGTCATGCGAATATCTGGAAAATATCTTAGGAATGATGAGAGGGTTCCATGGGACCATTCATATTGTAACACGGCTGCGTGAATTGACATGGTGTATCACGGAGGGTTGGCTTACGAGAAACATGACTCAATGGCTTTAAGTCATATTTTATCCTGAAAATATCTTGAAAATGTCTTAGGAATGATAGTATGGATCATCAGGGTGCCATGGAGTAGCCAGATATTGCCTCGGTATTGTGTATTGCTTGGACTAACATTTTCCACAGCTTAAAGTTAAGGTGGGAGATGTTAAATGAATTTTTAGGCGGTGGGGTAATTGAAATCTAACACCCAGACAATGAAATGAGGGTTTTTCATTAAGACGCCGTAAGAAATAACTCTTAATAAGGTTTAATAGCATCCCCCCTTACTGGAATTGGTTTCTAGGGTGGGCTAGCCACATATTTTCACTGTGGCGGGAATTGTTTGGACCAACAAAATCTGCAACTTAAATTTAAGCTGAGAGGTGTTAACAAAAAATTTTGACTGAGAGGGGAGTGAAATTTAACGCTCAGTCAAAGAAACGAAGTATTTTCATTATAAAGCCTTCAAAAATATCTTAATGTGGCTTAAATTTACCTTTAACAAGATTATGTGACATTTGAAGAAAAAATATTATTAATATGTGCTCTTGTCAACTGGGTGTGCATAGTCTTGGCTCAAAGAAACCAGACATTGTCATAATAGCCCTAAAAAGATATCTTAATGTGGGGTAAATTTACCTCTAACGAGATTATGTGAAATTTGAAGAGAAAATAATACTGAAATATGTGCTTGTCAATCGGGGGGAGCATAGTCTTGGCTCAAAAAACGAGGCATTTTCATTAGAGGCCCTCAAAAATATCTTAATTTGAATTAACTTTACCTCTAACCAGATTTTGTGAAATTTGAAGAGAACATATTTTTCAAATTTGCTCTTGTCAACGGGAGGGGAGATGCATAGTCTTGGCTATAATAAACACGACATTTCTATTACAAGTTCTCAGAAATAGCTCTTAATAGGACTTCAATTTACCTATAACATAAATCCTCCCCTCTGGAATTGGTTGCTAGGACCCCTATGTTTGTTTAATTCATGGTTATTTTTGATTATATTTTATCCTTTATTCACTTTTTTTCATGTTTGTTTTTTGTTTGTTGTGTTTTAACAGCGTACTTCTGTGTTTCAATAATGCTTGTAAATTTGTTTTTATTATTAAAATTTGTATGTACAAAAGTTTGTTTCCTTTAGTTTTATTGATCCAGGATAAAACTTAAAGATATTCCATTAATGCAATGAAAAATCTGCCAATCTTATGTAACATCTGCTATGTAACTTAACCTGTCTAGGTCACATTAGAACATTAATAACGCTGTAACATCCAGGTGAATGTAATATAGCAAAAATCAATAGGATTGTGACGCTTGTGCTCTCATGTGGAAAGGGCTGGAAACATGCAAACCGATTACTCATTCTAGTATGCGCTAACATGAGATTCTCCTTGCGTTCAACAGGTTATCATGTAGAATGTATTATCTCAATCAAAATATTGGAAAAGCGTTCATAGTCCAGGTGTCTAGGGCGCAGTTCCATTGAGGGAGAATTCTTTTTGAATATTAATGTGGACATGAAATCTTTATTAATAAAGATCTCTGGGAAAAACGCCTTGAAAGAAAGCGATTTCTTAAAGTATTATATAACATCCCGCGTATACATCATCATTACGTAAAACCCACCTGTGTGTCCTCCTCAGTTACAAGCAGGGGTCCCCCACGGGGCCTGAAGAAACAAGTCACGGGTGAATGCGTCATACTTAACATAAGTAAACATTCTCTATTACATAACAACCAAATAAATCTTGAAAAACATCTTGAAAACAAAAACGTTTTTAAATGTCTTGAAACGTCTTGAACAACGTCTCGAAGAAAAATGTCTTAAAAAACGCCTTGAAGTGTCTTAAAACCTCTTAAAAATGTCTTGAAACGTCTTGAAATATTCTTGAAGTAAGATGTCTTAATAAAACTCCCCCGCTCGACTGGGGGACTCTAACATTCCCTATTACGTAACAAAAAAAAATGATGTAACAACCAAACTCTTTTAGGTAAAAAGCAATTTAAACTCACCCTAATAGGTAACATGCACCTGCATCTCTTAGAAAACATTTCCTATGACTTAACATACACCTGCGTCTTGTCCTGAGGGAATCACCATTAAACTTAAAGGAAGAAAGGAGTGCTGGGAATGGGTCCGTTTAAAAGATTATGCTGTCACTATTTAAATAAAACACAAACGAAAAGAATTTAAATAAAGAATCATTGCAAACGAACATAAAACAGGTAATATTATAAAAGAATAAATAAATCATAAAACGAGTAAATCTTAAATCGACTATAGAAATCAAGGGTAAAACGAACAAAAATCCCTGCAAACAAGAGTTTAGCTACTCCCCCCTTCCCTAAATGTAGAACCCTAAGGCCTACAGTGTCATTAGCACTTTACTGAAAACGAATTATATTAAAAATATTTTCTTTTGTACATATTAGAACATTGAAAATCAAATAAAATTGTAGTTAAATAAAACCTTGAACTGATGACCTTTCAACAATTAATATCATTATAGTGAAATATTCAGTTTAATTTTATTAGTTCTTTTCAAGACTGTTTACTACAAACAAGAGTTTGGCTACTGTCAGTTTCCCTACCTGTAAAAGACTAAAGCCTACTGCACCTTTGGCACTTTACTAAAACAATCTATATTACAAATTTTTTATTTTGTACTTTTTATAATATTGAAAATAACATTAAAATCGCAGTGTAATAAAATCTTGAGCTGAGGAGTTTTCAGTAATTTATATCATTACATATTAAATATTCAGATTAATTTTAATAGATCTTCGAAAAAATGTTCAAGACACATATAGTTTCCAGTAAAGCGCAAATGACGCAGTACGTTTTAGACTTTTACTGTTAGGGAAGGGGGCTGGAGCCAAACTCTTGTTTGTACTGATTTTGTTCGCTTTAAGCTCGATTTGCATATTCAATTTAAGTTTTACTTGTTTTAAGATATATTTATTAATTTATATTAGTACCTGTTGTATGTTTGTTTGCTATGATTCTTTATTTTATTTTTATTCGTTTTGGGCTGTATTTATTCTTTACTAATAATTTATGGTCATTTTGAGTTTTTATTACTATAGAAATTTGTTTCTGCTCATCTTAGGTTCAATATAGCCCTTAGTTTTCTTTGAAAAACTTGTTTGTCGGAAATGTTTTCTTAAATTAATTTCTGTTCGATTTTTATTGCCAACGTTTCAGGTTTCTCAAGTTTTCCCATTTCAAAACCAAATTGTTTTTTCAACATCGAAGTTTTATCTAAGTATGAAAACTAGTATCAAAGTAACACTATCAAAGTAACAAGGTATCAAAGTATACAACAATAAGCAACTTGCATAATTTAAAGCCCTTGCTCCATATATAAAAGTTGCACCGTAAATAAGTAAATCAAAGTATCAAAGTAAACAAAGTATCAAACTAACAATAAGCGACTTATATAACTTAGAGCCCTTGTGAGGGGACTGGGGGGTGGTTTCAACCCCGGTAGCATAGATATTTGGCATAAAGACTATTTTGAACAAAACAGCTATCTTAAAATTTTGACCAGATACATTTTGGGAAATGTAGTGGTTAAAAGTTGCCTTTTAACCACTTTTAATTTTTTAAAAACGAACTATAACTTTCGATTTCCCATTGAAAGTACCCCCTCCAAAGTTAACGCGGCCACCGCTTCCAGAAAAACCTTATAAGTTAACAATGAGTAACTTTGCATAAGTTACAAGCCTTGCACAAGAGGCTCTGGGGGATTTGTCAACAACTTAGTTATTGTCATTTAACCTTTGTATTATTTTGAAAAAACAAATCCAAATCTTAATCCGATACAATTGGTGAAAAAGGGCGTACAAAAAAAGGAAGCTGGTTACCCTCCGATCACTTTCTACTCTCAAAAATACCACTAGAACTTTGAACTTTCAATCGAATGAAATCCTCTTTAAGGTTTGTACAACCACCCTTTCCATGTAAACAATGAGCAAGAATCACACCTTATAGCGCATGTACTGAGGGTTGGAGAGGACCAAGGCCGCAACCACAGTTATTTGACATTTGTACTGTTCTTAGAAAAATGACAATCTCCCAAAATTTTAGTTGAATTGGAGACCAAATCATTTGATTTTTCCACTTTGTCTTCTCTCCCAAGTCAATGTTTGAAATCTAGTTGGCCCTACCCCTAGCACTCCCTAAAAGTTTCAACTTGATGCCTCAAATAGTTCCTGAAAATTGGGATATGTTTATTTGATAGCCTGGGTGCACATTGTATATTCAAATTTGCCTCTGCTTCTTTCCCCAAAGGTAAACTATGAGGCTACCTTTCGATCACATTTTACACTTAAAAAGGTAACTAGAACTTGCTACTTAAAATCTAATAAGACCTCTCAGATGTCTACACTGCCCCCCCTTTCATAAAAACCTTATTAGTTAACAATAGACAGCTGGCATAACTTACAGGTCTTACCCTGACTGTGGGGGGCTTTGTCAGCCCAAGAGGCATTGTTATTTGACCTTTGGACTGTTTTGAAGAAAATTGCTATTGGAAAATTTTGATCCGATTCCTTGGAGGAAAGCCGGGTATAGAGGGAGGGGGGTTAGTTGCTTTCTAATCAATTTGACTCTTGAAAGTGCACTAGAAATTTCGATTTCTTTTGAAATGAGCCCCCTCTGAAGTTTATACGACCATTCATTCTGTAGGAAGTCCCTGTGGGGAAAAAAAATAATTATTTATTTTTCAACATCCATTTCAACACACCATTTTTCAACATCCTTCTCAATATGCCCTGAAAGTTTTAACTTAATGCCTTCAGTCGTTCTCGTGATATTGCAAATACGCCTTTTTGAAAAACTGGAGGCACATACTATCCTTTGATTTAGTTAAACATATCCCTCAACATTCCCCGAAACTACACCTTAATACACATAGCCTTTTCGCACACGATCAGAATCAAACCCCCTTTCCCTAACAAAAATTCTTGCAATAAAAAAAGAGTAAAGTGTATAATTTGCAATTATTGCCCTAGGGCTTTTGGGGGCATTGGATCCCCGGAGCCATAGTTGCTAGATCTTTTGTCCATTTTGAGCAAAACCCCTTTTTCAAAATTTTTATCAGTGCTGAGGGAAGGGGGTATCTGAAAGGTCAAAGGGGGAGCTTGTAGTCCTCCAATCACTTTTCAACATCCCCGTTTTACATATCCTTTGTCTCAAGTTTCAACTTAATGCCCTTCAGCGTTCTCGAGATATTGCAAATACACTTGTTTTTAAGAGACTGGATGCACATAGTATCTTTTAAATTGAAGTATTTTAGGAATCTATTTATGCCGTTCTTTAGTTTGATGAGGCTCTTTACTTTTCTTTTTTTATTGAAAATTAAAAAAAGATTATTTCTGTTCCTTTTTATCACCAAAGTTTTTCATTGGTTTATAAAATGAATATTTCAACAGTTTTTAGTCTTATGCTTAATAGTTAAAATATCCAGTTCTTATTTATTAGTTCTAATTAGTTTTAACTAGTGTATTTTGATGTAGACAAGACAAGATAGTAGGGTCATTGTGATGTCGCTTTGTTTCTTTATTTTGTAGTCGAAAAAATTACCAAAGATTAAACAGTTCGTGGTAACAAACTGTAAATAAGGAGCGAATCGGCTCTATTATAACAGAAGCAAAACAAAATTTCAATATCCCCTCAAAAACTCTTGAAAGTTTCTATTTCTTCCCGCTCAAAAATTTATCTTTTCAAGTTTTTTTTTCTTTTTTTTTTGTTTTTTGGGCTAGGAGAGGGGGTCTGAGGTACGCGAATTTTTACGTTATCATTCTTAAACAATACGGTTTTATGTATTTAAAAGTTTCAAAATGTTTGCATTCAAATGCAAGTTAAAGTTTACGAAGTGCAAAGGATCTAGGCTATCAAAATATACATCATATAAAATATAAATAATTGCGAGTTTGAGTGTGAGTGAGTGTTAGTGTAAGTGATTGTCAGTGAATGAACCCCCCACCCTGTGAGTGTGAAAATTAGTACGACAACCCCTTCCACATAAACCTTATATCCCCCCGGAGCAAAACGTGCAATCCTTACCCCCGGACTCTGGGGTTGTGTCAGCCCTAAAGGCATTGTTATATGATCTTTGGACTATTTTGAACTAAATATTTGTCTCTAAATTTTTATCAAATGCATTTGGGGAAAAGAGTATGTGGAGGGGGCCTATTTGCCCTCCGATCACCTTTGACTCTTAAAAAGAGGACTAGGACTTTCACGACCAGCAGTTCCATAAAAAACCTTACATGCTCCCAGGGCATAAATTACAACACTTGCCCCCTGGCTATGAGGGTAGTGTCGACCCCAGAGTTTTTGTTTTCTTTTTTTAGAGCATTTTCAAGAAAAGGGCTACCTCAGAATTGTGATTGGATGCATTTTGGTAGAGAGGGCGTGGGGGGGGGGGGCTAGTTGTCCTTTGATCCCTTTTACTCTTAAAAAGAGAACTATAACTTCCAATTTCTAATCGAATAAGCCCCCTCCGGAGTTTTGGTAACCACCTCTTCCATAAAAACCTTAAATGCCCCGGGGGATAACTTACAACACTTGCCCTCGGGCTCTGGGGAGTTTTTGTCGATCCTGAAGTTTTGTTTTCTAGTCTTTGGAGTGTTTTTAACAAAATGGCGATCTCAAATTATAATTGGATGTAGTTGGGAGGAAAACGCCTGGGGCTGGGGCTAGTTGCCCTCCGATCACTTTGACTTTTATAAAGGTTAATGCTTTCACCTTTTTTTGAAAAAAAAAGGTGATATAACTTTCAATTTCAAATCAAATGAACCTCCTTCAAATTCTATATAGCCACACCTTCCATAAGGACCTTAAATACCGTCAGGGCACTGACGGTAACTTACAACATTTGCCCCTGGGCTTTGAGGGGTTGTGTTGACCCTGGAGTTTTTGTTTTCTTATCGTCGGAGCATTTGGAGCAAAATTGCTAGCCCAAAATTTTGATTGGATACATTTACGGAAAACGGGCTTGGGGGGGGGGGGCTAGTTGCCTTCCGATCACATTTCAAACAGTTCGTGGTAACGAACTGTAAGTAAGGAGCGACCCGGCTCTATGGTAATCGAAACTCTAGAAAACGGGATTTTGATACCAATAGATGCATCAAAAGAATCAGATTTTAATGCTGATTTCAAATATATAAGTTTCATCAAGTTTAGTCATATCCATCAAACGTTACGCGCCTGAGAAAATTTGTCTATTTTTCGAAAAAAGGGGGAAAGACCCCCTAAAAATTATAGAACCTTAATGAAAATGACACCATCATATTCATTGTATCAGAAAACCCCACTGTAGAGGTTTCAAGTTTCTATCTACAAAAATGTGGAATTTTGCATTTTTTTTGCCAGAAGAAATATCACAGATGCGTGTTTATTTTTGTTTTTTTTTCAGAGGTGATCGTATCGACCCAGTGGTCCTAGAATATCGTGGCAGGGCTCATTGGAACGGAAATTTAAAGTTCTAGAGCCCTTTTTAAATGAACAATAAAATTGGAGGGCAACTAGGCCCGCTCCAACGCTCATTTTTTCCCCAAAGTCACCCGATCAAAATTTTGAGATAGCCATTTTGTTCAGGTTGGTCAAAAATATGATAACTATGTCTTTTAGGATGACTTAATCCCCCAAAATCCCCGGGGGGAGGGCTGAAACTTATGGACTTTACCCAATGTTAACGTATAGTATTGGTTATTGGGAAGTCTACAGACTTTTTCAGGGGGATTTTTTTTCTGGTAGTGGGGGGGATGGGTCGGGGGTTTTGTGGGAGGATCTTTCCACGAAGGAAGTTTTCATGGGGGGAGAGACATTGATATGAAGGGAACGTCGGATTTCCCAGCATTATTTAAAAAAAGATCAGAAATTAAATAATAAAAAAAACAAGTTTTACAACTAAAAGTAAGCAGCAACATGAAAACTTAAAACGAACAGAAAATATTACGTATATGATTGGGTTCACCCCCTAGTTTATACCTCGCTCTTTAAGCGAAAGATTTATTAGTACTTTCATAAGAGCTATTTATTCTAATTAACGGCCTTTGTGATTAAGCGATCATTTTTAAAGAATTGGAACGAAATTCAAACCTTAGCTTAAAGCGCAAGGTATTGACTAGGGGGCAAACACCCTAATATACGTAATAAATATATATTAATATAGAAGTTCGTTACGTAAGTTAATTCGTAAGTTACGTGTATTTATTACTAATAAAAACGTTCGTAAATAAAATTAAACAAGTTTCGAGAAAGCAATTGAACCAAATAAAAGTAAAATTAATATGCAAATTTTGTTTTAATTATGCATGTACGGTGAGCCAAAATCAAAACCTGCACTAATTCAAAAACGTTCAAAAATTAAATTTAAAAAAAGTATTTTTTAACTGAAAGTAAGGAACGACGTTAAAACTTAAAACGAACAGAAATTATTCCGTATATGAAAGGAGCTGTCCCCTCCTCAACGCCTCGCTCTTTATGCTAAAGGAGGGGACTTAAAATTAGCCCCCTCCAAAGTTTATAAAATCACACCTTCCAGAAAAACCTTAAATGCCCCCAGGACATAAGTTACAGCCCTTGCCCACTGGCTCTGGAAGGTTTGGTGGCCCAGAGTTTTCGCTATTTGATATTTTGAATAAAAGGGCTATATCGAAATTTTGATCGGATGCATTTGGGAAAATAGGGGCGTGGGGAGGGGTGGGACTAGCTGCCCTCCAATCACTTTTGCCTCTTAAAAAGGGAACTAGAACTTCCAATTTCCGATTGAAAGAGCCCACTCCGAAGTTTATACGATCACTCCTTCTATAAAAAGTGCCTAAGGAAACAAAATAGTTAATAATGAAACATTGAAGCTTTAGGGTCTTGACTATAGGCAACGCTATAGCTTGCCTCTGACAACTTATTTGGTTAATTTCTTAACAAGAATTCAACTATTTGCTTGTTTGCTTCATACACACAATTTCCAACCAACTATCATAGACAGCACAATATCGCTGCCTAAGTAAAGAACGATGTTGGCACAATGTATTATTTATTTATTATTTTTTTTCTTGGTCTTAGACCAGGGCACTTCGTATCGAAGGAGATGTCGTAAAAACTTCAAAATAAGCTCATTCGATTCGAAATTGGAGTGGTTAGTGCACTTTTTAATAGTCGAAAGTGTTTGGAGGGCAACTAGCCCCCCCCCCCCACGCCCATCATTCCCCCAAACATATCCAATCGAAATTTTGAGATAGCCATTTTGTTTTGCGTAGTTGATTTCCAGATAGAAAATGTGTTTTTGAGGAGGTGACTCCCCCACAACCCTCAGGGCAAGGGTTTTAAGTCATTCTCTGGGAACATATAAGAGCGATGTTGGCACATAGTATTATTTATTATTATTTTTTTTTCCTGTAGACTAGGGCACTTCGTCTCGAAGATGTTATCGTGGAAACTTTGAAAAGGGCTCATTCAATTGGAAATTGGAGTGGATTGTGCCCTTTATAATAGTCGAAAGTGATCGGAAGGCAACTAACACCCTTCCATGCCCACCATTTCACGAAACACATCCAATCAAAATTTTGAGATGGCCATTTTGTTCAGCGTAGTTGATTTCCTGATAGAAAATATGTATTTGAGGAGGTCACTCCCCCACAACCCTCGGGGCAAGGATTTTCAGTTATGCCCAAGGGACATATAACAACGATGTTGGCACAATGTATTATTTTTTTTTCCTTTAAACCAGGGCACTTTGTATCGAAAAAGTTGTTGTAGAAACTTCGAAAAGGGCTCAGTCAATTGGAAATCGGAGTGGCTTGTGCCCTTAGTAATAGCCGAAAGCGAATGGAAGGCAACTAACACCCCTTCCACGCAAACCGTTTCCCAAAACACATCCTATCAAAATTTTGAGATTGCCATTTTGTTCAGCGTAGTTAATTCCCACATAGAAATTATGGTTTTGAGAAGGACACTCCCCCTCCCAGCCCTCAGGGCAAGGGTTGTAAGTTATGCCCTGGGGCATATAAGGCTTTTATAGAAAGCGTTGTCGTAGAAACTTCAAAAAGGGCTCATTCGATTGAAAATTCAAAGGGCTAGTGCCCTTTTTTATAGTCGAAAGTGATTGGAGGGCAACCCTGGGGACAAATAAGGTTTTTATATAACGCGTTTTTGTTGAAACTTCAAAAAAAGCTCATTCGATTGGAAATTGAAATGGCTAGTACCCTTTCTGATAGTCGAAAGTGATTGGAAGGCAAGTAACACCCCTTCCACGCCCACCATTTCTCCAAACTCATCCAATCAAAATTTTGACATAGCTTTTTTATTCTGCGCAGTTTAAGGTTCAAGAAATTATACCTTTGAGCAGGGCAATCCCCCCACAGTCTTCAGGGCAAGAGTTATAAGTTATGCCCTGGGGCATATAAGTTTTATTGAAACTTTTGTCTTAGAAACTTGAAAAAGGGCCCATTCGATTGGAAATTCAAAGGTATAGTGCCCTTTTAATAGTCGAAAGTGATTTGAGGGCAACTAACCCCCCTCTCACGCCCACCTTTTCCCAGAACACATCGAATCAATTTGAGATAGCATTTTTGTTCGTCGCAGTTTAAAGTTCAGGAAATTATACCTTTGAGCAGGGCAGTCCCCCCCACAGCCTTCAGGGCAAGGGTAACAAGTTATGCCCTAGGGCATATAAGGTTTTTATAGAAAGTGTTGTCATAGAAACTTCAAAAAAGGCTCATTCGCTTGGAAATTCAAAGAGCTACTGCATTCTTTAATAGTCGAAAGTGATTGCAGGGCAATTAACCCCCCTCTCACGCTCACCTTTTCCCCAAACACATCCAATCAAAATTTTAAGATAGCAATTTTTTCAACGTAGATGAAAGATCTGGAAATTAGGTCTTTGAGGATGACAACCCCCTCACAACCCTCAGGGCAAAGGTTGTAAGTTATGCCCTTGGGTAACGCGTTGTCGCAGAAACTTCAAAAATGGCTCATTCGATTTGAAATTGAAATGGATAGTGCCCTTTTTAATAGTCAAAACTGATTGGAAGGCAACTAACACCCCTTCCACGCCCACTATTTCCCCAAAAACATCCGATCAAAATTTTGAGATCGTCATTTTGTTCCAAGCAGTTTAAAGTTCAAGAAATAATACCTTTGTTTAGAACACTCCCCCCACAGTCTTCAGGCCAAGGGTTATAAGTTATTCCCTGAGGGCATATAAGTTTTTATTGAAATCTTTGTCTAGAAACTTCAAAAAGGGCTCATTCAATTGGAAATTCAAAGAGCTAGTGCTTTTTTTAATAGTCTCGAAAATGATTTGAGGGCAACTAACCCCCTCTCACGCCCACCTTTTCCCCAAACACATCCAATCAAAATTTTTAGATAGCCATTTTATTCAATGTAGTTGAAAGTTTTGGAGATTAGTTCTTTAAGGATGACAACCCCTCCACTCCCGCAGCCCTCAGGGCAAGGGTCGTAGGTTATGCTTTAGGGGCATTTAAGGTTTATATAGAAAGCAATGTTGTAAAAACTTCAAAAAGGGCTCATTCAATTGGAGATTGAAAGGGCTATTGGCCTTTTAGTAGTCGAAAGTGATTGGAGGGCAACTAACCCCCTCTCATGCCCACCATTTGCCCAAACACTTCCAATCAAAATTTTGTCTTTTAGGATGATAACCCCATAAGAGTCCTCAGTGCAAGGGTTGTGAGTTATGCCCTGGGGGCATATAAGGTTTTATATAGAAAGTTATTGTAGAAATTTCAAAAGGGGATCATTTGATTGGAAATTGACATTGCCCTTTTTAATAGTCGAAAGTGTTAGGAGGGTAATTAACCCCCCTCTCACACCCAACTTTTCCCCAAACACATTCAATCAAAGTTTAGCGATAGCCATTTTATTCAACGTCGTTGAACGTTCTGGAAATTTTGAATTTAAGGATGACAAACGCCTCGGAGCCCCCAGGGCAAAGGTTTGAAGTTCTGCCCTGGGGGCATATAAGGTTTTTATAGATAGAGTTGTCGTAAAAACTTTAAAAGGGGCTAATTTAACTGGAAATTGGGAGGGCTAGTGCCCTTTTTAATAGTTGAAAGTGATTGGAGGGTAACTAACCCCCCTCTCACGCCCACCATTCCCCCAAACACATCCAATCAAAATTTTAAAATAGCCATCTTGTTCAACGTTGCAAAAAGTTCTGGAAATTATGTCTTTGAGGATGACAAC
The DNA here is from genome assembly GCF_049724085.1 of Artemia sp. Qi Xiang Cuo. NCBI lineage: Eukaryota > Metazoa > Arthropoda > Branchiopoda > Anostraca > Artemiidae > Artemia > Artemia sp. Qi Xiang Cuo. The sequence goes on from NC_142813.1 coordinate 24,042,067, forward strand.
CCCCCCCCCCCAGCCCTCAGGTCAAGGATTGCAAGTTATGTCCAGGGGGCATATAAGGTTTTTATTGAAAGCGTTGTTGTAGAAACTCCAAAAGGGCTCATTTTATTGGAAATTGAAAGGGCTAGGGCCTTTTTTAATAGCTGAAAGTGATCGGAGAGCGACCAACGCCCCTCTCACGGCCACCATTTTCCCAGACACATTCAATCAAAATTTTGAGATAGCCATTTTGTTTAACGTAGTTGAAAGTTCTGGAAACTAGGTTTTGGGGGGTGACAACCACCCTCACAGCCCTTAGGGTAAGGGTTGTAATTTATGCCCTGGGGGCATATAAGGTGTTTATAGAAAGTGTTGTCGTAGAAACTCAAAAAGGGCTCATTCGACTGGAAATCAAAAGGCCTAGTACCCTTTTTAATAGTCGAAATTAATTGGAAGGCTTGACATTTTTATAGTAAAGATCGATGTGGGTATGATGTATTATTTTTTTTTTTTGTTGTTGTTATTTAGACAAGGGCACTTTGTATCGAACAATTTGTCGTAGGAACTTCGAAAAGAGCTCATTCGATTGAAAATAGAAAAGATTGATGCCCTTTTTAATAGTCGAAAGTTATTGGAGGGAAACTAATCCAAACCATGTCCCCGAAGCAGGCTTGTATAAAAAAAAATTGCATCTAGCTTTATCCGAAAAAAAACTGCCTTCCGTGGGAGTTACCGTAAAAATTAAGGAAATTGTCTCAATTTCTTTGCCTTTCCTTCTCTCGCTCTTATGCCATAGGTTCAGAAAAGGCTAGATATCCGAAGAAAGCGGAAACGGTATGTGCGATGTTTAAAAAACAGCCGTTTGGTAATCTTCCACTTTTCCGAATCTATAACTTGACGAAAGCCGAACCTCTGTAGAAACTCAAGCTTTGACTAAAGTATATTCTGTAGCCGAATTCTTCAGCTCGCTGCTTACAGTAAATAATTTAGTCCAAGTCGGAGTCACGCTCCGGCTATGACGATGCAAAACTTTGCTCGATCAAGTATATTTGCAAAATCAAAAAATACAACAAATTTTTAAACAGATCAGTGAACACTCAAGGCAACAAGGGGAACCGTCGTGGTTTCATCTTCGCAAAGTCGTCAACAAGCTGGTCGAAATCCAAGTTTTTAACTAAATCCTTCTCTGCAAAGATCAAAAGCAGGTGACTAAGACGATAGTCTCCTGTGATCGAGCGTAGATAGTTCTTCACTATCTTCAGCCCAGAAAATAAGCGTTCATTTCTGGCTGTCGTGACAGGAAGTGTGGCAGCAATATGAAGAACTTTGATAATTTCTGAATAGGCCACTGGAAGTGTCTCGATATTATCGATGACGTCCATCAAGTTCTTCGGCTTTGCCTCCTCCTCGAGCAAAAACCGCTCGGCAATACCAGCTTGGGCCTCAAGAAGAATCTGGTCAATGTTTATTTCAGAATAAAGTTCAGAGAATTGGTTGAGGAGCCCTGCATCCATGAACTTGGTAGAGCTGGGGTCCAGAGCTTCGAGTGTACTGAGCACTAGAAGGTTATCTGTAAACCATTTGTCGAATTCCGCAATCAGACAATCTACAGTCTCCAGGTATTCTCTTTTCAGTTCTTCCGCTAGAGTTGGAGCTCTATTGTCAGATTCAGCAAAGATTTTTCCTAATGTCGAAGTGGTCATGAATTCTTCCAGGTGTTTGATAATTTTTTGGGTTCTTCTAGGTCGTCCCTTCTGACCCGCAGAGGAGGATCCGGTCACAGGTCAATTCACGTCAGGGACTTCAATTTCAAGACCTTCAGCAAACTCTTTTGCCTTCTCCAAAAGCGATGCAAATGAAGTGTCAGAGCGAAGTTAAGCTATTTCCTTCCTTGTTGCTTGAATCAAGGTGCGAGACCTAGATATTACCAGATCAACTGCCTGAAGCTGCTCGGAAAGGGAGTTTGTCGTCCTCAGAATTGCTTCCATATAGAGCAACTGGAATATAACTGTGAAAGATTCCATTTTTCTCTGGAGCCCAGCTGCTTCTGCTCGAGCTTCCCTATGAGCTCCCTCGCTGACTGCAGACAGTAAAGCCAGACCACATTCATATCGGAGTCTTATCTTCGATATTTATCGATACCAGTATGACCATCTTGTCGCAGCACTCCTTTCTAATTCCAGGACTGGCAGTTGAGTAGCGTTTTGGGATTCGACAAAAAACTGATGTCTGGTGTTGCTGTTGGAAATGAACGTGTACAGATTTTGGACTAACGAAAAAAATGAGCCAACAGTCCCAACACCTTCAACAGAGTTTGCAATGACCAAATTTAGTCTATGCGCATGGCAATGAATGTATATTTCTTGTGGCGCTTTCGCTCTCAGTCGTGCTTGAACACCAGAGAAGGGCCCGCTCATCACGCTTGCTCCGTCGTAGCACTGAGCAACACAATAGTTCAAGTCGAGACCAAGTTTTGCCACTGTGTCGTGAATGAAGCTGGCTAAACTCTCAGCATCCAGGCTTTTCATATGGTAGCATCCTATTGGTCTTTCTCGTACTTTTCCCTCGTCGAAGTACCTCAGAAGAATGGCGAGCTATTCTTTCTTCGAATTATCTTTTGTCTCGTCGACAAGAACAGCAAAGTATTTGGCACGCTTAACTTCTTGCACTATTCTAGACCGAAGCCTAGATCCGATAACTGAAATTAGATCGTTCTGGTATTCGTGGGACGTATAGTGGCCGTATCGTCTTTGTAGATTGTTGAGAAGCGTGGGAGAATACTCGGCGAGAAGATTGCAAGTTTCGACGAAATGTCCTTTGTTTGCCGAAGTTTCAGTCTCATCGTGGCCGCGAAAGGCTGTACCCAGTCGCCCCAGTAGGGCCGTTATTTTCAGTGAAGCCTTTAGGTGTTCCCTGTTTTCATTTATCTCTTTATTCCTGTCCGTTGGCAAAACAGATGCTATGGGTTGCATCTCCTTGGCTTGTATAGCTTTGAATTTCGTCCACGAAACTGCACTGTCCCTGTGGCGGTCACTTTTCGCATGCTCTTCTAGAACGCTTGAGATGTCCTTCCATCTTCTAACGCCGGTCTCGATGAAAGGCCTCGCCCCGTATCTCTGTCCGCGAAGGGTTGACGTCCCGCCAAAGTGTGTGCAGCAGAAACAGAAAACCGAATTTTCCTTAACTGAGTACTCAAGCCAAGGATGCTTACCATAATACGAAATATTAAACGACCGTCTTAGATTGCCGTTTGCTGGAACCTGTGCAGGGTACCGTAGCAGCTGTGGTTGACATGGATGGTCGTGGGAGGATTAATAAATATCAGTAGGACAACTTGAACGATGGTGCTCTTCATCTCGAGTCGTATCTCGTCCAGATTGTTCCTCTTTAGCAGTGACAGGCGCAGTGTCTCTTTGAGTCGTCTCGTTTTCTACTAGCTCGGTCTGACCGACCACCCCGTTCTTCGAAGGACCCAAAGCGACGACAATGAATTGTTCGGGTACTGAGTCAGGCACCTGAATGATATACCCAAAGGTTAAAAGCCACTCTTGTACTTTGAAGCACTATTGAACTCATTTTCAACATTTAAACAGTTGCTTGTTTTTAGTATGTTAAGTCCAAACTGCGTAGCAGTTTCCGCTTTCGGCACAGCAGTTCGGGAAAAATAGTCCTCCATGATGTGACAATTTACTGAAGTATATCGAACTTCGGAAAAAAAACAGGAAATTGCAGCAAAGCCAAAGAGGGCGTTTTTCGGATGATTATACATGAGTTGATCCTTATCTACCCGTAAAGACAATAATAGAAACTTTGGGCTTAATGCAATAGCAACCCAAATCGTAAAAAGCCTTTGCAGTAGTCCTTGAATGAATAATTCGGGTGTCATGACAGATCGCAAATAAGCTAAAGGCGCGTTCGATTTGCTGTAGTTTCAGTTACGTCCTTCTCCGTTGTGGGCTTATTTGCATTTTTTCTTCGACGTTCTCCCATTTAGCCTGAAGAACTGCTGATAATGTGACCGCCAAACAGGTTCATAATTTTGGACCAAATGGCAAAACATGAAGCGTGACTACAGCAAATCGAATGCGGCTTCATATCACAAGTCGGCATTGTAGCAAATCGAATGATATAAGCACTGCCAAACTGTGTGTTTCCATCAATAAAAAAAAGAAAGAAAAGCAAAAAAAAAAACGACAATCTTTGGCTTATGCCCCTCAGCCCATGTAGCATTGTTATCCACAAAATTAACAGCACTGCCAAACTGGGTGGTTCCATCAGTAAAAAAAAAGAAAGAAAAGAAAAAAAAACGACAATCTTTGGCTTATGCCCCGCAAACCAAGAAGCATTGTTACCCATAAAGTTGACAGTGCTTTGCAGGAATAAAAAGAACAAAACAAAACAACATAGAGGTAATCTTAATCAAACAGTTCGTGGTAACGAACTGTAAGTAAGACTCGACCCGGCTCAATGGTAACCGAAACTCTAGAAAATGGGTTTTTGATGCCAATAGATACATCAACAGAATCAGATTTCAATGCTGATTTCAAATATATAACTTTCATCAAGTTTAGTGCTACCCATCAGAGTTACGCGCCTGAGAAAATTTGGCTGATTTTCAAAAAAAGGGGGAAAGACCCCTAAAAGTTATAGAACCTTAATGAAAATCACACCATCATATTCAGCGTATCAGAGAACCCTACTGTAGAGGTTACAGCAAATCGAATGCGGCTTCATATCACCAGTCGGCATTGTAGCAAATCGAATGCTATAAGCACTGCCAAACTGTGTGGTTCCATCAATAAAAAAAGAAAGAAAAGAAAAAACATTGGCAATCTTTGGTTTATGCCCCTCAACCCATGTAGCATTGTAATCCATAAAATTAACAGCACTGCCAAACTGTGTGGTTACATCAATAAAAAAAAGAAAAAAAGAAAAGAAAAAAAAACCGACAATCTTTGGCTTATGCCCCTCAACCCATGTAGCATTGTTATCCATAGAATTAACAGTGCTTTGCAGAAGAAAAAAGAACAAAACAAAACAAAACAATATAGAGGTAATCTTAATCAAACAGTTCGTGGTAACAAAATGTAAGTAAGGACCTAGCTCAATGGTAGCCGAAACTCTAGAAAACGGGTTTTTGATACCAATAGATACAAAATCAGATTTCAAAATCAAAAGAATCAGATTTCAATGCTGATTTCAAATATATAACTTTCATCAAGTTTAGTGCTACCCATCAAAAGTTGCGCGCCTGAGAAAATTTGACTGATTTTCAGAAAAAGGGGGAAAGACCCCTGTAGCAATGAAAAAAATAGTATTTGTAGCGATGAAAAAATAGGCTGGCTATACTAAGTATGGTACTAAATGCTGACCGCGTCAAAGGCGATATTATGCCCAAAGGTCGTGAACTTACACCTTGTAATTTCTCCGATAGTGCCGTTATAGCGCTAAAGATTGAGCCAACAAGCCTCGCGCCACAACAATGGGGAGTGAAGTAACTTTATGACCGCGCCACCCTCAATTATTGAGAGAAAATAAAATGTACAGCCATGTAAACGTGACCTCTTTTTCTTGAGCTTATCTGGAGATCCGATTTCCTGGGAGCATTACCTTGGAGAAATGCGAACTAATTACCTATTATTAGACTAGATCCAGACATATAAAATGAAATAAACACAAATAAAAAAAGCAATAGATTTATTGAAACTTACATATTTAGGTGAAAAGCAGTGGGTCACTCCAAATGACAATAATGGTGACCGAGATACAACTTGCAAGGATCATACGCCAAAAATTCTGTCTAAGCAGTCCTGATTCTACGTTACGAATACTTTCAAAAAGTATTTCTACCCCACTATCAAAGGTAGCTCTTCAGTCCTGCGCTGTAAGAACTGGCTCACAATTGGCCCGAGTGGTCCAAGGATGCGAACCTTTCGTCCAATAAATTCTTTTAAATATTTCTGATGATTCAAGCGTTCACACGGTTCTTACCATTTAAAATTCCTTAGAAATATTGTGCGTAGAATTTTTTTTGTTACTAATTATCTTAGCGAAATTCGAACGACTAGCGTTGTTGTTTGACTGAAGCTAGAATGCAATTTCTCTTTTTGCTGATTAAGAATTTAGACTCTTGGAAGTGGTATTTGAACTCAATTAGGGGACGTTTAATTTCTGTCCGAATCATCTTTAGAAGGAAAGAATCTTGTATTTTAAATATATCGCATTTTGCTCCCGGTACATATCACCCGACCCATTAATTAATGACGCCCCGTCATTAGTAATTGCTTGTCTTTGGGCTTTTAAAATGTTCGCCATTTATTGACTATTTCTTCTACATAATTATTTTATATTTATGTTATGGGTTAATCAGGAGTGCTAAAAATTTTCTCTGTTACTTTTCTTATTATATTCCACATCCCTATCTAAAATTCATCTACCGGACTAAGATTATTCATGGTTCTAGGCTAGCTACTATACTAAAAAGATTTTTTTTTAATTCAATATTTACAAGGTTTTTTTTATTTTGCTGTCTATATGGCATACTACATTCTATCTACGCTACATTAAATGAATGACATGATAATACTACACCTAATTCTATTTGAACGTCTAGCGGTACATACATGAATGATTTATAACAAAAAATATTGGGTCTACCATATTCACTAGTAACATTAAAACACTTTCACTATTGGGATTTTTGAGTTATCAAAGTTATTAGGAAGTAACATATGTAAATTCACATCTATTTCATCACTTTCGAGTCTTTAGTGTACTCCATCCTTCTGTTGTAAATTATTGTCTTTTACTCTCTTTTTTTTGGCAAAAACTTTTAAGCATTTATGATATAGTTTCTTCATGGAACAGTTCGAGCCTGATTGTGTTCCGACGACACGTTTTCTCTAATTGTCAACCGGGAAATGATGATTCCCACTACAGGTGTTGGCATATGCTATCAGGGTTCAAACTCACCTGCCTTTTTTTTGATAGTTCATAGGGTGCCTTATCATTAAGGGGTCGAACACTGAGAGTGCGTTTATTTTCTTCTCAGCATATCATTTTTAGGATATTTTGAGGCACATAGAGAATGTATTCTCGCGTGAAATTGTTCATTTGTGCCTTTTATAAAATTGTTAGCTCATGGCTTGCGTCGATTAACCTTTGCGGTGATTCCTAGGTTAATCACGGGGGAATTGAAGTTTGGATTTGGAACGGGTTGACATCAAACTATAGTGAAACTATATTGTCTTTTAACATATTGTCTTTAACTTAGACTTCAAATATCTTCATTTGTCTTTAAATATCATTTAACTTCAAATATCGTTAAATATCGTTTAACTTCAAATATCATCACTATACAGTCAAAGGTTTCTGGGGTCCATAATGATTGTCAAAGGCGATATCTATGTATTTATATCTTGTACTGATCGATGGGGTTCTCAGAATTAAACTTCTAAATGTCTTTAACTTCAACTTCAAATATCTTCAAATGTCTTTAAATATCATTTAACTTCAAATATCGTTAAATATCATTTAACTTTAAATATCATCAATGTACAGTCAAATGATTCTGGGGTCCATAATGATTGTCAAAGGCGATATCTATGTATTTATATCTTGTAATGATCGATGGGGTTCTCAGAATTTATGTGATTATATAGTTCGATAATGCGCTGGATACTGAGATTCAAATATAATGTTAGCTTTATATGTAATATGGTTCCTGGTCGAAGAAACAACGATCAAAGGTAACTGTTGTTTTCGTAGACGAAGCTGGGATGAAAATTGCCTGGAGTCTATGGTGAGTGCTCATCGTTGGTTGATATTTGATGAAAACAGATGCTGCTAGGTTGTATCTGTGTTGGGCAGCTCATTGTAATGCTCGATCTCCAATTTGTCCATCCACTTCCTGTAATAAAAATAACGAGGCAGAATCACACGTTCTTTGAAGTAAATATTCATAGTACAAATAAGTCACGCATTAATTGAGTACATGAAACCCACGCTACGAGACAGAGTTAAATAAATACACCAATATTAGTACTCACAACGAAATGTTTTTTTTGTTTATAATAAAACGATATAATTCCGATTGGGAAATCTAAAACAGTGATTTCTTCAAATTTGTTTTGAGAACGGAAACATCGATAAAGGGCTTATATAATTCTTCAATACTTATTAAATAAACATAATTTACCCTACATTATTAAGTTTGAGGTCTAATTTTACAACATATTTTATGCCTGCATTGTTCACGCACGTCTGTGCTGCTTAAGAAACGCATGTTGCAGTGTCATAACCACACAGTCTTACGTAAACAAAACTACAATGCGGGAAAAAGACATATCAAGGACGAGTGGAGACCTCTATACCCACTGGTTTTCTAATGTCTTCCCTATTTCTTGGCTTAGACGTTCTCATTGGGTTCCGGGTTTAACTTCTGCATTTCAGCTGTTTCGCCGTGTTTTTCTTTTAGTTTTCATCTTCCTATCCTTAGGATTTTTCCGTAATTACAAGTCAACATTGGTGCCTCATATTCACCTTTCGAATAAGGTAATTAGATGGAGGATTTCCAAGCTTGCCCGCGTAGATTCCAGTTGATGCTTGGCAAAAAATATAAGCGAAATGAAGAACTGACATCAATATCTTTTTAGAAGGCTATTGTTTGAGCAAACCCTTCAGCACTAAATAAATAAATATGATATTAAAGTCTTCTTAGCATCCGTTAAGCGAAAAACTCCTTCACATTATTAGGGAATTCCTTGTGGGTTTTACTTAGTCGCCATTGGACATACACAGGGTTTCAATCCATATATCTTAACTGATCAAATGGCTTTAAAATTATACATATTATTATTGAGATATAATTTCACATCCGCCGTGAAATTCTACATATAAACGTACCAATAGCCAACTATAGATAAAGTTAGGGTCGGATTCTTTGTATCCCTCCGTTTAAAATTATTTTTGCCCTTAATATTGACTGGTGGCCCAAATATTAGGACTGCCTCTATACGTTCTATATCTTTTAATTTGTAACCCTAACGTGTCACACTTATTCACAATTTTATGTATATAGGGTTTTCTTCAGTAAACTTTAACAAATCAAATGATTTAAAAATTTAAGCGTCAATTTTGAGATTTAAAACAAATACCTGAATGATCCATTTGTACTAGATTTATCTCAATTTATTATAATTAAACTGTTTTTAATCAAATTTAATTCAGCTTGAAAAAAAATAAATATAGCTCAATTTAGTCAAACTCAATTGCTTTAAAACATGAAAACGGTGTCTGTGTAATGTACTGATGTTTTACCCCTGTTTTCTCCCCAGGCTTCCCACGAAACATGGTCCAACCCCAGTTGTCGTTCTCAGTAGACCATTAGCTTCCTACCTTTTGTTTGTTCCTTCTAGTTAACAGTGCCTCTACAATTTTCAATTTAACTTCACTTGAAATGTTTTTTTTTTGGAATGGGGAATTGTCCTGGAATTTGGAACTTTGGGAGCCAGTCTTGCGGCTCGAAGTGTGGCCGGGGTACGACAACGATAATATCGTTACCCCCCACACTCCGAACCACCAGAACGCTCCGGATTCTTTCAGTTGGATTGGATGCATCGTACTGGGATGGTACGTGTAGCTTTTTGTATCCAAGGAAATTATTCGAATTAATCATATGCATTATTGCTTTTTAATTAGAATTTGTTTTCGGGAACTGATATATGTTGAACGGAATTTCTCTACAGCTTTTTTTTATAATTGTAGAATGTTTACTTGTAAATTAAAAGTTTTTAAATTATTATTCCTTTATGATGCCTATCCATTAAAATGTTTTAATCCTATGCTGATTAAGTGTAATTCCATCTATCGGGTTTTTAAACCGTTCTACCCGATTGTGACGTTACTTTCTCCTCGACTTCTTGCGGTTTTTTCTTTTTCGGTTTTCTAGCGAAATAAGGTCAAACTTTTTGTATTGTTTTTTCAAAATTTCTTGCCCTTTTAATTTAATTGTTTCCCGTGTGCGGCTGCTGAGGTCGGTCTTGATTTCCCTATTTCTTTAGCTACTGTATGGTCTGATTCGCCATCAGACTCTTCGGAACTAGTTTCCAACGAATCCGGATTAGAACTTTTAGAGGTGGCACTTTTTGAGGTATCACCTGCCCTTCCTTCGTAAATTTCTACTCCTCTAGAAGTAGAAGGTTTATTCTCTAAATCCTCACCTTGAGTTTTCAACTCGGAAGATTTGAAAGATTCTTGAGAGCTTTGGGAGGAATCAAGAGTTTTCGCGGGGTTCCTCCTATGTTTGAATGCCATGTCTTCGGGGGGATGGGGCATTCTTTGCACTAAGGTTTCCCTCCTTCAGTTCCACTGTTTAGGTTTGACCTTGGATACAGTTATATCATGATATTGACCTTGCTGGTCATCCTTGGGAGTTTTATTCTTGGTCAATTGACTTTGGCTCTTTTTTATGGGGAAATTAATTAGATCCATAGCTTCTCACAGGTCCTTTTTATGTAAAGTTTTGAGAGGAGTTTTCTTCACATTAATACTTGGGGTTTCTACTGCTCTGTTTAATTTCTCCTGTAAATACAGGGACCTTTCTATCGGTGTTGCAGGGGAAACAATTTCGTCTGAAAATCTTTTGGGAGGACTTGGGATCGAAATTCTATCGGGGAAAAATTGGGTTTTTGGTGATATTGTATAATCTAAATCTCCTGCGCTCGCCAATGAATAACTTTTTGGACTTTTGGCGTTTTTATTCTTACTGGTATAAGGGATTTTTTCTCTGGAATAACTAGATTTTTCATTGCTAAAAATTCTTCAAAATTTTTCTCATCACTGTCATTCTCGAAATAGTCTTGCTTGAAATTAAAGGGTTTTAGCTCTGCCAATCTTGACCTAGGGGGCTCATTTTCTGCATCTGACGAATCAGTAGAGGAGGGATGTGATACCCATCTCTCTGGAAATTTGGATCTTTTTATTCGGCTAACATGCGCCTTGTAAGTTCTTCCACTATCGGGGTTTTCCATTTTAAAAGTGTATTTCTTATCACACTATTTTACTATTCTGTAATGTCATGAATTTTTTTTAGAATGTTTTTTGCCTCCTGTTTTTGCTTCATTCTTTAGGTAGACGCGGTCTCCCACTTTGAAATCTATACTCCACTTGACTTGGGGTTGGTTTCTAAGCTCTTGGTTTATTTTACATTTTTCCAACTCTTGCCTAACTATTTTATAAGTTTTCCTCATCCTGTTTATGAATTCTTGTTTGTAACCTTCCGAGCTATTATAATACTGCCGAGATTCAATAATCTCATTATACGGGATTCTAAAATCACGACCAAAAAGTAAATAAAATGGATTATCTTTGGTTGTTTCTGAATAAGCAGTGTTGATTACGTTAGTTAAATAAGGTAAGAATTGATCCCAGTCGTTCCTATTGTCTTTCGTATAAATACTTAATACGTTCAAAAATATTTTATGCCTATTTTCTATTTTACCATTAGCCTGTGGGTGGTACGGGGCTGTCACCATTTTCTCTATATTAAGAAAACTTATTAAGTCTTTTATACCCTTTGAAACAAAATTGCTCCCGTTCTCATTAAAAATTTTATTAGGAACGCCATATTGTAAAAATAATTTTGCTAACACCTTACTGGTGGTATAAACAACTTGATTTTTAAATGCTTTTGCAAAGGTAAATCCGGAAAAAGTATCTATAAACGAAAGAATACAAGTATGGCCTCTGCTAGAAACAAGAAAGGCTCCACATGTTCCGCATAGGTCAAATGAGATGATATCGAAGGGGTATTTTGCTACCGGGATCCTTCCCATTGGAGGATTAGGGTATGCTGGGGGGATTTTTCATAAGTTGCACGCTTTGCATGTACTTACAAATTCTTTCAGTTTTGTCAGTGCGGACGGCATGTAAAAATATTATTTCAATTTATGGAACGTTTTCATTACCCCTAAATGTCCACCTGTATCTGAATGAAAATATTCAAATGCAGGCACTATCAAGTTTTGTGGTAATACAGGTGTTATCGAGGTTGGGTTTCTATTTGTCTCAGCAGTCACAATTCTACACAGTATTTCTTCATCCAGATCATAGTAAAAATTATCTATCTCTTTTCTAAGAGTTTTGAATTTATCCGGTAGCGCATCATCCTTCACAAAATAATCAATTAGTGCTACACACATTTCGTCCTTTTTTTGCTTTCTTTTTATATTTTCCAAAGACAAGGGACAATAGTTAATCTTATTTTCTCATACCGTGTGTTTGACTTTGGTTTTCTTATATCCTTGTTTGCTCTTAGCATTGATAGCGTTAACTTCATTTTTCTCAGTTTCCGACGGAGTATTTTCTGGGTATCTAATCAAAAAGTCAAAAGCTGCATTTTGTTTACCTTTTAAATATTCAAATTCGTAATCTAGGTCTTGGATTTTCATAATCCTTCTATCTAGAATGCCTGTGGGATTTTTAAATGTGCGCAGGTACTGCAAGCTTTTATAGTCTGACCGTAGCTTCAATTTTCTACCTATTAAATAATGTCTAAATTTGTCCAACTGGTAGATAATAGATAATAATTACAATTTTGTGGCAGAATAACTACTTTCGCCTTTTCATAAGTTTCTACTTAAATAGCATGTTACTTTTTCTATTTGTTTTTGTTTAGGCGTTCCCTCTAGAGGATTAGAGTTTTCTACCGGGATTATTTGCGAAAGAATTGCGCCAATGCCTTTTGAACAAGCATCGGTTGTAACCACAAATTTTCCGTTTTCGAAATCAGGGAGTGATAATATTGGTTCAGAAGTGAATGCCTTTTTGAGACGGTCTAGGGAAGTTTGAGCTTCCTGGGACCTGGTAACGTTATGGGAGTTCCCTTTAGTTAATTCCGTGAGGGGTTTCGCAATTTGGGCATAATTGCGTACGAATTTTCTAAAGTAGCCAGTAAGACCTAAAATTCCGCTTAATTCTTTCATAGTTCAGGGGGGCTTGAGGTTTCCAACACATTTAATTTTATCAGGGTCTGGGGATGTATCTCCCTGTGTCACTACTACTCCTAAAAATTTAATTTTATGTTAAAATAAGTTAACTTCCTCGGGCTGGTATTTTAAATTTCCTTGCCTGAACTTCTCGGGTACCTTAGCTAACGTTGCTAAGTATTGTTCAGTGTTTTATCCTATGCATATAACATCATCATTAAAATGAATTATATTCTTTAATCCTCTTAACAGGTGCAATAGGGGTCTACATAGCGCGCTTGAACTTGTTTTCAGTCCAAATGGTACTCTTAAGTATTCATATGAACCACATTCAGATGCTGAAAATGCAGTTTTATGGACATCCTTTTCGGCTATTTTTAACTTGGTGGTAGCCTTGGGTAGGGTCCAAAGAAGTAAAAATTTTGTTTTTGCTTGAAATTGAGTCAAGAATTTCATATATTCTTGGTAGAGGAAATTTATCGCTAACTAATTGTTTGTTGAGGGCTCTGTAATCTACTACGAGTCTAAGATCTCCATTCTTTTTGGGTACTAAGATCACTGGTGCACTATACGGACTTTTACTTGGGCGTATAATTTCATTTTTTTCTAATTCATGGATTTTATTTTTTAACCATTCTTTGTGCTTATATGGCACACGATATGGCTGTTTCGCTACAGGATTACCGGTCGTTAAAATTGAGTGTTCATAAAACGGTATAAGCCCGATGTCTTCTTCAGATGCAGAAAACACATCTTTAAAATTCCATAATAATTCGCATACTTTTTCTTAAGTTCCAACTCCGTAATATGATCCATATTAAATTTGTTTAAAAATTGCGATTTAGTTAAAGGATATTTGTTATTTGAAGTTTTAATACCGTTAACTAGGTTTCTTTTAGAATTTTTCCATGTATTTAAATCATTCTCCGTTAAACCTGGATTTGAACTAAACACGTCCCCTTTTTAATTGTAATTATATCATTTTCGTGATTATTAGTTACCCAAATAAAACCTTCTCCTTTGTCATAAGATATAATCTGTTCCTCGCTTAGCAGATTTTCGGGTATTTCAGATGGGGTCACAAACCATATTTCTGATTTGCTAACCACTGGCTCAATCATCTATGATATTTGAATTTTTTGCATCGTTTTGGGAGGGACTTTTGTTTTCCTTATCACGAATCCGTAATATTTCTCTTTATTTTCATTGTTTATTAGATTCATACTGGCGCTATGCTGCGCCATTGCGGCATCTTGCGGCGCCACGTTGGGTTTTACTATGTTCTTCCATAATTCCGCTATTTTCTTAATTTCGTTTGACCTGTACTGTCGTATATCACCTATTTTTATTTTCGCAGATTCAATACTTTTATTTTTTAAATTTACTTCATTTCTGCAATGTCTCTCAGGGTAATTGAACAAATTTCCAATTATGCCACGTCTTTGCGAGACATGAGGTTCAAAATGCTGCGATATTATACCACCATAAATTTTGTTTACTGTTACGTTGTCTTCGTAACCTCTGTTACGATTTCTTAGGGTAGAAATTTCTTCCCCTACCTTAGCTGGGTAGACAAGCCTCTCATTTGCTACGTCTAATAGTATTCTATTGGACCTTAAAAAATTTGCGCCTATGATTGCTTCATATGGAAAGTTATCGCATATTATAAAATTTGTCATAAAGGTCCTATTGTCTCTTTTTACGTTTAGGCAAATTGAACCTTTTGCATTCAATTTATGGCCTGTCACACTCGTTAAATTGGGATTATTAGGGTTCCTCTGTCGCCTAATATGCAGAGGCAACATATTAAATACGCAAGAGTTTATGATACTAATTATTGCACCGGAGTCAATCAAAGCTTTAAAATAAACATTTTCTACACAAAAATCATTAAATATAGGTAACTTGTTATTAATATCACTACAAGACGTTACTAATATTGTCTTGGACCTATTAAATATTCCGGGCACCCTCTGGGTCCAATTTATATTTTTGAGGGGCCTGAAACGTTTCCCTGAGAATTTATTTCATGTGTCGGTGCCTGTAATAGATATTCAGACGTATGAGTTTCCGCATGCACATCAAATTGATTTACGTCTGTCTGTCTTCGCCATGTATTATTATGGTAACATGGATATCTCGTGTCGGTGCCGCTTGCTGGTGTTGACTGCCAGTGCCGTTGGCTTGCAAAATTTTCATTTCCCATCGGCAAAGTTTCGTGATTTCTATATTGCATTCTCACATTATATTGGCTTTGGCGAGTATTTGGGTTTTCAAATCGGTAATTAATTTGTCTGTTGGGGGGAGGGTTAAACAAATTCGGTTGGTACGTGTTGTAAGGTACTGATTGGCACAATCCCCCCTAGCTATAGCCCATTGCACGACTGGTGCTAAAATTTGTTCTTCCGAACAAATTGTTGCCGTAATTTTGTGTATTACCGACAGCAATTTTTGGTATGCGATTGGGGACATAACGGCACTCTCTCGCGATATGGCCAACACGATTACAATTATAGCACCTTATTATTGTAGGGTTATTTTCGTAGTTGGATTGTTTGATAGGCTGAAAACGTACTGTTTTCTGCCTAGCGAGTTCTTGCGTTTTATTTCTTTGTGGTATTGGGGAGTTATCCCATGAAAAGAAATTGGGGGCTGCCTGATCGCCCTTGAAGTTTATGTTCGCATTTGAATCGCCTAGGCTATTTATTTTTGCTTTACTGTTATTTGCGACCACTGTATCGACTTCGATCAATCGCTCTACCTCCTGAACTGCAAGATCCAACGTCTGAATATTTTTGGATATTACCACTCTATATAGTTTTGTGGGTAGCCCTTGCAGATAGGTATTTAGTATGACTTTTTCATACAGTTGTCTCAAACCTTTTCCGTATTTTGCCTCTACAGAAATGTGTATATTATCAAGGTATTCTCTTATATTCTGTGAAAAGTCAAAGCTCACTGTTCCGTGTTTTAATTTGTTTATGGAACTGGTTTCTATAAACCTATTTTTGAATGCTTTTAACAAGTTATCAACCGTATTTATTGGCAAGTTGGCGTTATTGCCTATGATATGTTGTATCTGTTTTAGGAAGGTTAAGGCCTGGCCTTTTAATCGTAGTAGGAGTATGTCGACTAGCACTCTTAGGTCTGTTTTTGTTAGTTGTACAAACTGGGTCAATTGGATATTAAATTCGTCAATATCTGATTGACCAATGTACTCCGGGATGGATTTCGCTATTTCTATTTTTTTCGTGACTAACTTTTGCACTATTAATAAGTCATTAAGGTTGTTCGATATATTTTTTTTGCGTTTTAATCAACGTAAAATAAATTTTTTTTTTTCACTTAACCTATTTTGGGGGAGGCTATTATCTCCTATGAGATATTTTAAAGGGTTTCCTATGGTAGCTTTGCGGCTATAGGCCTAATCACTTTACTTATATGTCTGTATCTTTCTAATAATTGAATTCAAATTGTAAGGTTTATAGCGTAATTAGTCCGCAAGTATTCCTCCAATTTCCGACCGTGCCATTTGTAGCAATGAAAAAAATAGTATTTGTAGCGATAAAAAAAATAGGCTGGCTATACTAAGTATGGTACTAAATGCTGACCGCGTCAAAGGCAATATTATGCCCAAAGGTCGTGAACTTACACCTTGTAATTTCTCCGATAGCGCCGTTATAGCGCTAAAGATTGTGCCAACAAGTCTCGCGCCACAACAATGGGGAGTGAAGTAACTTTATGACCGCGCCACCCTCAATTATTGAGAGAAAATAAAATGTACAGCCTTGTAAACGTGACCTCTTTTTCTTGAGCTTATCTGGAGATCCGTTTCCCTGGGAGTGTTACCTTGGAGACATGCGAACTAATTACCTATTATTAGACTAGATCCAGACATATAAAATGAAATAAACACAGATAAAAAAAAGCAATAGATTTATTGAAACTTACATATTTAGGTGAACAGCAGTGGGTCACTCCAAATGACAATAATGGTGACTGAGATACAAATTGCAAGGATCGTACGCCAAAATTGTGTTTAAGCAGTCCTGATTCTACGTTACGAATACTTTCAAAAAGTATTTTTACCCCACTATCAAAGGTAGCTCTTCAGTCCTGCGCTGTAAGAACTGGCTCATAATTGGCCCGGGTGGTCCAAGGATGCGAACCTTTCGTCCAATAAATTCTTTTAAATATTTCTGATGATTCAAGCGTTCACACGGTTCTTACCATTTAAACTTCCTTAGAAATATTGTGCGCAGCATTTTTTTTGTTACTAATTATCTTAGTGAAATTCGAACGACTAGTGTCGTTGTTTGACTGAAGCTAGAATGCAATTTCTCTTTTTGCTGATTAAGAATTTAAACTCTTGGAAGCGGTATTTGAACTCAATTAGGGAACGTTTAATTTCTGTCCGAATCATCTTTAGAAGGAAAGAATCTTGTATTTCAAACGCTCATTTTTGTTCCCAAAGTCACCCGATCAAAATTTTGAGATAGCCATTTTGTTCAGCATGGTCGAAAATATGATAACTATGTCTTTTAGGATGACTGAATCCCCCGAACTATTGGTTATTGGGAAGTATACAGAATTTTTCAGGAGGGTTTTTTTCTGGTAGTGGGGGGTGGGTCGGGGGTTATGTTGGAGGATCTGTCCATGAAGGAAGTTTTCATGGGGGAAGGGAAATTACCATGAAGGGGGCGCCGGATTTGCCAGCATTATTTATTGGTTATTGGGAAGTATACAGACATTTTCAGGAAGGATTTTTTTCTGGAGGGGGGGGCTGGAGGAGGAAGTTACTCCGGAGAATCTTTCCGTGGAGGATGTTTATTTGGGGTAAGGGACATTTCTATGAAGGAGGTGCCAGATTTCCAAGCATTATTTAAAAAACGATCAGAAATTTAAATTAAAAAAACAAGTTTTTTCAACTGAAAGTAAGAAGCAACATTAGAACTTAAAACGAACAGAAATTTTAACCTATATGCGGGGGTTCTCCACCAAAAACAATAAAAAAAGCGATACGGCTCAATAGTAATCGAAACTTTTAAAAACGGAATTTTGATGTCAATAAATGTATCAAAAGAATGGGTTTATAATGCTGATTCTAAATATATAAATTTTATTAAGTTTAGTATTACTCAGAGGCTACGAGCCTGAGAAAATTTTTCCGATTTTTTAAAGATGGGGAAAAAATCCCCTACAAGTGAAAAAATTTTCAATGAAAATCACACCGTCAGATTCAGCGTATCAGAAAACCCTATTAAATAGGTTTCAAGCTCATATCTGCAAAAATCTGCAACTTTGTATTTTTTGCCAGAAGAAAACTATACGAATATAGAAGTTAGTTACATAAGTTAATTTGTAAATTATGTCATAACCAAATTTAGAGACATCCATTTAGCAAAAGAAAAGTAAAATTTTTATGCAAATTTCGTTTACTTATTCAATGACGGTGAGCCAAAATAAAAGCTGCATTAACTAAAAAACGATCAGAAATTAAATACAAAAAAAACAAGTTTTTTAAACTGAAAGTAAGAAGCGAGATTAAAACTTAAAATGAACAAAAATTATTCCGTATACGAAAGGGGCTGTCCCCTCCTCAACGCCTCGCTTTTTACGCTAAAGTTTGACTCTGTCTCACAACTTTATTTTTTAAAACAATAAAAAATTTTTGCTTAAAGAGCGAAGCGTTGTGGAGGGGACAGTCCCTTTCATATACGGAATAATTCCTGTTCGTTTGAAGTTTTAATGTCGCTCCTTACTTTCAGTTTAAAAAACTTTTTTTTTATTATTTAATTTATTGGAAACCAGGTCTACTGAATATCCAGTATTATTTTGTATTTATTATTTTTCAGTAAAAGGCTAGTTAATTTTAAAGATAACTATACTGCATTGGTTGAGGGGCTATAATTTTTCTTTTATTAAAGAAGAATTAAATGACAGAACAAAAAGGAAAGATCTAAGAAGAAAACTAGAAAGTAAAAGAGGCTAACTAACTTCTGAATTAGCTTTTTTACAATAGTAAAAAATAATAAGCTTTTTTTAGCACCATAGGGAGTTCCCAAAGAGACCAAGCTGGTCAACTGATAACTCCTTTGAGGTGATTTTCGATGTTTTCCTAGCAGGTATGCTGGAACATTTTGAGGGACTGTCCTTTCCTGAACTTTAAGAAGAAAATTTACTCCGATTAATAGAAAAAATAAAAAATAGGCGCTCCGATGATATATGTTTCATTAAAACTGAACATCTCTATCTCCGGGACAAACCGCGAGAAGTTATATGGTTTTTCTAAGATTTCCGGGAAAGTAGGTGTCGGCTTTTAGTTTTGTGTCGATTATTCAAATCTCTTATCCAAGCTCTACAAGCCAGGGCAAGACTGCCCAATCAATTCTAAATAGTTTGGCCAGAAAAACCAAAAAAGTCTATAATGGGCAAGATAGGGTGAACATTTAAGGTACCGCATCCCATTAACACCTTATAAACTACCCAGCGCGTTTCAGAATATTAACTTTGGTCAACCACATGGCTAAAAAAAACAAACGACTTAATAAAACACAAATACTGTAGGTTAATTACTTGCCGAGCCGGTTCACTTGGCTTTTGCTTCTTAATCCATCTGTACAGAGAAACTTGCTTTTCTGCTTCTTTTTCCTTCTTCAATGCTGCCAATTTACGCTTTTGAGCTTCTGACAAACTCATGAATTCTCAATGGCTCTTCAGTTGCTGATATTAGATAGTAAACTGGCGAACTGGGCGAATAATACATGGGTTATATATAGATGGTCTTACGGTTTTAAACAAATTCATTCATTGAAACTAATCTTTAGAATTTCCCGAATTTCCTGATTGCCACTCCCGACAAAGATTCCGCTCCCAACAAAGATTCCGCTCCCGACAAAGATGCCGCTTCTAAAAACAATTGCACCCTTCCATTCTATATGACATTATATGATTACAATTCAACGGAATCAAAACCAAAATACTTGGCCGGTAAGAAAACTTAAGCCTCCAAAAATAAGTAGAAAGTAAGTAGATAAGTAGATTTATATTTGGAAGTAGAATAGTCCGAAAATAAGTATTCTACTACCAAAATAAGTAGAAGTGGAAACACTGCTCATGACAGCACATAAGAAAGATGTTGAATCAATAAAATCAGAAACTGATCTGTCACTTCAACCCTTGCACGACCCAGTTGCACTATTAATCTCACTATTATCTAAGTTTATCTACAAATAAAGGTACCAGTTTCAAAATTTTGACTAATTGCTAATTATTATTTTGTTCCTGTATATTTTGTAAAAGAAAAAAAGGCCTTTTTGGGAGGAAGCTTGGGCCCCCCAGAAAAATTAGGGTGGGCAAAGGCCCACCCCTGCCCCCTCCCCCCAAATGGCGCCCCTGCTACTTCTGCTCTTAAAATTTAACCAAATCAAAATACCGTAAATGCATTCAAGCTATCAAAGAAAGTAAACAGATTTTTTTTTTTTGCGTATGGTATCAAGTTTTCTATTTCAGGTCAACTGGAGGAGGTATGAAACTAAATTAAACACTACTATTTGTGTCTAGATTTTTAAGAAGGTGTAGGTTGCTAAGAATTGCTGAAAAATTATCTCCAGCTTACAAATAGCAGGCCAAATTATAAAGTCTTAAAAAAACAAAAAGATTTGAAGTACTATTTTCTTTTTCCCTGAAAAGGCTATGTCAATATAAAACGAACAGAAATTAATTTAAAAAAATTTTTCCACAAAACAAATTTTTCAAAGTAAAGTAAATAACTCCATTAAACCAATAATGAGCAAAAATAAAACCAAATAATCTACCGAGCGTGAAACTACTACAAATCAACATCGATAAATAAATGAAACCCAAAACAAACAGAAATTACAATAAATAACCGAGTCAAAGTCAAAACGAGCAGAAATTAACATAAGTTGGGCTCAAAACCCCTATGCCCTCCCTAGGCCAGAACATAATCTGCACTTTATTGAAAAAATTCAAATGAATGTGCATTGTCAGTTTAGTATACATATACTGATATTTAGTAATCAAAATCTAAATATTATTAGATTTATTAAAGTTATAAAAGTAAAAACATTTATATTCTTTCAGTAAAGTGCAAATTTTGTTCTGGCCTTGGGAAGGCATAGGGGTTTTGAGCACAACTTATGTTAGTTTCTGCTCGTTTTGAGTTTGACTCGGTTATTTATTGTAATTTCTGTTCGTTTTGGGTTTCATTTATTTATCGATGCTGCTTTGTAGTAGTTTCAGGCTTGGTAGATTATTTGATTTTATTTTTGCTCATTTTTGGTTTAATAGAGTTCTTTACTTTTCTTTGAAAAACTTATTTTGTGGAAAATTTTATTTAATCAATATAATAAAAAAATAAAATAAATTTGTTTCAAACTTTAGAGTATGAAGTAAACTTTTTTTTCCCCAGTGAAGAATAATCAAGTCGTAAACCTTGATGCCCTTTGGGAAAGGGCATAGCCGTTGGACAATATTAGGATTTTTGGAATAAAATATCGTTAATGAGTTGTTGTTTTTTCTTTTACTTTTTTTTTGGGGGGGGGGAGGGTTGGGTTGCACCATTAGGGGAGGGCTAGGGGTAAGTTCCTATGAATTTTTGGAATAAAATAAAATAAGTAAGTGTTTTTTTTTGGGGGGGGGGGAAGGGGCTTCGGTCTATTTTAAAAAAAATAAAAAAATCATATTTTTGTATAGTGTTTTGCGATTTTTTTTCCTTAACCCAAAGAATTTTTCCTAGACCTTATGCCAGATGATGCTCCACACTTTGGGAAGCGCGGAGACACGTTATAAATAAATTGATCTTACGAACCAGGATCAATGCAGAAGTTTCAACTATTCTATTCTGGCAATTTTCATATTAACTGAGAATACAATTTGCTCTGGAAATTTTTAATAAGAACTAGATGATTGAACAAAATTCCTTGTGCTGCTTAAAAACTAACTAACAAGACAAAATAAAAATAAAAAGCACCCAGGGCAAATAAAGGAAATACATCTGTCAAAATAGGATTCAATATATGGTATAATGTCTCTCAATTATCACCCGTCGACTTCCTCTGTGAAATACCAATTGCAGGCAATCTGCGTACAACAGTTGTTTGTGGTATTTCATGACATTTTAGAGTGCCTGATTACAACCAATTGATATGGTGATCGATTTAGGGAGATCGATATAGCGTTGCAAAGAAGCTATGCTATCAATCATTATTTGAAAAACTATATGTTGCTATCGCGGAAAATACCTATTTCATGAACAAGAAAATTAATCCATTGCTTCAGGTCGTTTAGTACATTTTGTCACTCTATACCACCAGAGAGTTAATGGGCTTACGGATATATGTGCGTATAATTTGTTATGGAATTTTTGCGTGCCTGTGGTTGAAAAAGAAATCGCTGTAGTATTTTTTGAAAGAGCCACCAAACCTTAACGAGAACTACAACAAAAGAATTTTTTCCTTTTACATATTGCATTGACAGATAACATTTTTGAAAGCTACATTTACGTATTTATTTTCTATAGCAAACATTTAAACGAGTACTTATTGGATCTTTACCCCATCATCAATTGTTTAACACAAAAAAAATTAGCATGAATGCTTATAGGCTATTTGGAATTATGAGGGATAGCTTGTATCCTCCTCCCTTCTTTCGAATAGCACCAGCTTTATAGAATGATGAATACGTTATTAAATACAAAAAAACATTTTTTTCAACTGAAAGTAAGAATTAACATTAAAACTTAGAAGGAATAGATTTTTTTCCGTATATTAGGGGTATGCCCCTTCCTCGTCCCACACTCTTTACGCTAAAGTCATAAAGTTCTTAAAAAAAAGTTCTCATTCAAATTCAACAACCAACTTTACAGCAGCTAAAACAATTTAAAAGTCAAACTGTAGCTTAAAGAGAAAAGGACGAGGAAGGGGCAACCACCCTTATATTTGCAATAATTTCTCTTCCTTTTAAGTTTTAATGTTGATCCTCACTTTCAGTTGAATGAACCCGTCTTTCTTAATTTTGTTTCTGACCGTTTTTCAAAGTTTTAAGAGAAGAACGGTGCGATTTTAGAAACAGTAGCGGATGCGTTAACCAAATTTTAGCTCTTAGGTTAATAATTGAGAGGTGACTGAGTTGTCAAACACTTCTGGTCCTTAGTTTTATAGAGTATGAGCAAACTTTCGATTCTGTTGATAGAAGGTCTTATCCTTGTATGGTATACCGGACAAATACATTTAAGTTATTAGTGTTATTTACGAGAAAAAAAAATTAGGTTAGCAGCTGGTATTGTATAAAATCAGAAGTTAAGCAGGGTTGTGTTCTATCCCCTTTACATGGATTATCTTGATGGACAAGATGAATCAAATGGAGAAGAAAAACTCTACTGAACCTAGATTACGCTGATGATTTAAGCATCCTAGATGAAAGTGTGAGTAAAATGAATAAACTCTTAGAGGTTTTGCGAGTTCAGGGTGCTAGAATAGGTTGGAAGATTTATGTTAAGAAGACGAAGTCACTAAGGCTAGGAATCAGTGAAGATGAAAAGGTGACGTTGGGTATCGAAAAGATTGATCATGTGGGCAGCTTCACTTACCCTGGTAAAATCAAACAGTTCGTGGTAACGAACTGTAAGTAAGGAGCGACCTGGCTCAATGGTAACTGAAACTCTAGAAAACGGTATTTTGATACAAATAGATACATCAAAAGAATCAGATTTTAATGCTGATTTCAAATATATAAGTTTCATCAAGTTTAATAAACCCATCAAAAGTTACGCGCCTGAGAAAATTTGGCTGATTTTCGAAAAAAGGGGGAAAGACCCCCTAAAAATTATAGAACCTTAATGAAAATTACACCATCATATTCCGCGTATCAGAGGACCCTACTGTAGAGGTTTCAAGCTCCTATCTACAAAAATGTGGAATTTTTCATTTTTTGCCAGAAGAAAGATCACGGATGCGTGTTTAGGCTATTTGTTTTTTTTTTCCCAGGGGTGATCGTATAGACCCAGTGGTCCTAGAATATCGTGGGAGGGCTCATTGGAATAAAAATTAAAAGTTATAGTGCCCTGTTTAAGTGACCAAAAAATGGAGGGCAACTAGGCCCCCTCCCACGCTCATTTTTTTCCCAAGGTCACCTGATCAAAATTTTGAGATAGCCATTTTGTTCAGCATGGTCGAAAATGTTATAAGTATGTCTTTTAGGATGACTTAATCCTCCAAAGTTCCCCGTAGGAGGCTGAAAGTTATGAACTTTACCCAATGTTAACATATAGTATTGGTTATTGGGAAATATACAGACGTTTTCAGGGGAGTTTTTTCCTGGTAGTGGGGGGGGGTGGGTGTGTCGGGGGTTATGTGGGAGGATCTTTCCATGAAGAAAGTTTTCACGGGGGAAGGGACATTGCTATGAAGGGGACGCCGGACTTCCCAGCATTATTTATAAAAAGATCAGAAATTAAATACAAAAAAAAACAAGTTTTTCAACTGCAACAGCAGCAACATCAAAACTTTAAACGAACAGAAAATATTACATATATGACTGGGTTCACCCCCTAGTCAATGCATCGCTCTTTAAGCTAAAGATTTTTTAGTACTTTCATAAGAGCTATTTATTCTAATTAACGGCCTTTGTGATTAAGCGGCCATGTCGCAAGGAAAGATTTAAGGGAAATGGGAGCTATTTGGTAGGATGTAAAGAGAGAAGCATTGAATAGAACTGGATGGAGGAGGAGCGTACGTAGCTGTGTTGGCCTCAGGCGGCTTAGTGGTACAGTGAACTGTTATTAGTAGTAGCAGTAGTAATGATCTTGCGTTTCTTGACAAATTTAATATAAGTTGATGTGTACCTGACCAAATAAAAAGGATTTTTTTTTTCATTTTTACAGAAAAGTTTACAGTGAACAAGGAACTTACATTTATAGAAATCATGCGCACAAAACCGCAATCATTGTTTGTACTTTAGCTTATGTTTACAAAAGAGCGACACCCATATACCCATATAGAGGTCTCCCATATGCTGTTTATTATTTATAATTTTTTCTTGCCTAATCATCTAGAACGAGACTTTTTAGGTATTTGGAGGAGGGACTGTCCATTCGCAAATACAAGTTTGAGCAACTGTTTAATTGCCAAAATCAGTAGTAGATCAACCTAACACCTATTCAAAATTTATTTGACCCACAGGTGCCTCTCATCCCCATACGGCATCAGATCGAAATTTCAAAGCAGACGTTAAAATCATAACGGTTGAAATATCCTTAAAATAGGCCTCTAGGGGTGACATGGTCAGTGCAATCCCAAGGGTAAGGACCACAAAGTATACAAATTGTCTATTTAAATTGATAAACCCTCTTACCTACTTCTTAGATACTCTATAAATATGTAGGCTATGCAGAATGTGTATAAATTGTATTTCGCACTGGACTTCATAAGATAGAAAACATTTATTCATAATGAATCAACAATTCAAAACGAACAGAAATTAAATTAACAATCATAGCAAAAAAAAGCATACAACTGGTACTAATATACATAAATAAATAAATCTTAGGACAAATAAAGCTTAGATTCCTAATGTCATGTTTGTTTGGATAGTGATTGTTTAATTAATGTCTGTATCAACTGTGGAGTTTCAATTAGTCCTTAATAGTAACTTCGTCGTTTAGAGTTTCAGCTATTGTATGCTCTAGTTCTTCTATCAGTAAAAAGCTTCGCTTTTTTTAACAAATTAACTACAAAAGACTGTCAAAAAAGGTAAGTTTTTTCAAAAAAGTGAAGGCTATTTTAAACTTGATCAGAAGAAATAGAAACATACAATAACTCGAACTCTAAACGACTGAAAATTACTATTAAGGAATAAATGAAACCCAAAACGAACAGAAATTAATTAAACAATCATATAAAAAACATACAGCAGGAATCTAAGCTTTATTTGTTTTAAGATTTATTTATTTATGTATATTAGTACCTGTTGTATGCTTTTTTTTGCTATGATATATATATATATATATATATATATATATATATAATAATATATATATATATATATATATATATATATATATATATATATATATATATATATATATATTGCTCCACAGTTGATACAGCATATAAACAATCACTTTCCAAACAAACATGAATTGGGGAGCCAACTACTTTCCAAAAAAAATATTTATTTAATATTTCAGAGTAAAGTACTTGATCTAGTTGTATAAAGGCTTCAGCTGTTTTTCAGGAGTTTGTAATTGAGCTGACTCTAAAATTGTTCTAACCGTTTTTCGCTCTTAGGGTGCAAAAAAAGTTAGCTAATTTTTGAATTTACTACTATTTTTTCGGCTTATTTTTCATCAACAGTTGGTTAATAATACCAAATAATGTCAGTTAAAAAAAAAAAAAAAAAAAAAAAAAAAAAAAAAAAAAAACAGGCATCAAAAGTCAAAAAGGAAACACTTAAGGTTAGTCTAGGACCACATTTGGCTCATTAGCCTCTCCCTTCTTTACTATGAGCCAAATACAGTCCACGACTATGTGTAAAGTTTGTATCTAGCTTAGAAAGTCAGCAGATTACCTGCAAAAAATAATTACAGATAATTTCACAGTACGGTATATGCTAAGGTAGACATGCCCTGGTTAATAGAAATCAAATACGGGAGAGGGACTGACCCTGACACAGGGTTGATCTTGACAGTCAAATGAGGTCACTCTTTTGAAATATCCCCAGAGGTGTACCATGGACTTCCGTATTATCATGCCAGTTTTGATCTAGATACATGCATTTGTTCCTATTGTGCTATTTAAAGTAAAAACTTTTTTCAAGGGTCTCTGTTTGGAGTTTAATAGAGTGGCCCAGGCTGCTGAATTTGCAATAATTATGTTAAAGGACAAAGCTAGCTCACATTGGAAGATTTTAGAGCAAACAATTTAGTACCATCTATTTGATTTTTTGTTTCAAAACCCCTTTGACGTCGCAAGAGTAAACATGGGATTGGGCCTTACATGGTTATTGGAGGTCTGCTCGAACATTTTTTTTTCATACTGGGAGGCAGAGAAATAACCGACCGAAGATTAGTCTTCAATTGCAGTATGAGCTCGCACCGATTCCAATGAATTTTGTATTATATTAATGCTTTTTGTCATTGTTTATAGCTGAAGTCCGTTTCTTTTCACGTTCTATACTTTTATGCATATTTGAAAAGAAGAGTCTAAAGGCTAGTGTTTCGGATAGAAAACATACGGATGAATGTTAAGCAATTAGTATTAAGACGCTTAGTAATACAAGAAAAAAAAAAGTTCGCTATTAACTAGATTTTAGCAATAGTTGTAAACATGATTCCTTACACCAGTGGTTCTCAAACTTATATAGACACTGTACCCCTTTTTACCCACAACACATTTTAGGTAGCCCTTCTGAGTTACCGGTACTAAGTAAACTACAGCTAAAATATAAATAAAATTACCAGTCCTAGAGTTAAAGCGTTGTCCTTTTTTGTTGGCTGGCCGCGTACCCCCCTAAAATTGTTGCGTATTCCCAAGGGGTACGCGTACCACAGTTTGAGAACCACTGCCTTACTCTATTTCGCTTGTGTAGATATCTCCCACAAGGGAACAGTCTTTGGCTGTTTCTTAGCTGGAACCTAATAAAGAGTGAAGCAATATTTTTACTAGGAATTCAACATAATACCACGACGCCATGTAG
Organism: Artemia sp. Qi Xiang Cuo; assembly: GCF_049724085.1. Taxonomy (NCBI): domain Eukaryota; kingdom Metazoa; phylum Arthropoda; class Branchiopoda; order Anostraca; family Artemiidae; genus Artemia; species Artemia sp. Qi Xiang Cuo. Next base: position 24,069,747 of record NC_142813.1, read on the forward strand.
ATAATAGTACGTAAAACACACCAGAAAATGCACCCACTTTATTTTGTTGGCAACACAAAAATTGCCACTAAATATATTCGGATAAAATACATTGTGAAACTTTTTTATGCTATTAAGTTTCTTTAGTCCAAAAGTATTCTGTTGTTTACTGTTGCTATTTACTTATTGATCAATATAATAATCTGTTTGACGAAAACTTTTACTTTTAGTCAAATTCGCCGGGTTGAAATACCCACTAAGGACAGCTGCCCAGGCTTGCATCTAATGTATGCCAATCTCCAATTCTGAATTTGTCAACAGATGCTGCTTTTGCTCCACAACTATTACAAACACTAGTCTGCAGCATAAAACAAGTGCAAATTTGATTTTAAACTTTTAGTGGTAAAGGAAAATGCATGACGAGAAAAAGTAAACTAAAACGATAGTTGTTGTATGTTTTGAGTTTGAATGTTTGAGTTGTTGTATGTTTTGATTACTTGTTGTATATTTTTTGCCATGATTGCTTACTTAATTTCTGTTCGTTTTGGGTTTCATTTATTCTTAAATAGTAATTTCTGGTCGTTTTGAGTTTGAATTTTAACAGGTATTTTTATATGCTGAACTTAAGGTTAAAATGGCATTTACATTTCTTTTAGAAAACTTATTTTTTGAAAGGTTTTTTTAAATTAATTTTTGTTCGTTATTGATTGTAAAAAGTTTCAAGTTTTTAAAATTCCTTATTTCAAAATCAAACTTAAAAAAAATCAAATGTTCATCCAAGCATCAAAACTGGTATCAAAGTAATAATATCAAAGTGAAAAAATGGGTTTGTGTAAACCTCGGAGTATTTATTATCTGATGTTTGAACTATTTTTAACAAAATGGCTATCTCAAAATAGGGTTTGTGGAAAAAGAGCGTGGGGGGCCAATTTCCCTTCGATCTCTTATGACTCTTTAAAAGTTAACTAGAACTTTATATTTTCAATCAAATGAGCCCTCTTTGAAGTTTATACAAGCATCCCTTCTATAAGAACCATATATACCCCCAGAGTATAACTTACAACGCCTGTCCCTGGGCCCTGGGAGGTTGTGTCGACTCCAGAGTCTTAATATCTGACTCTTGAACTATTTTTAACAAAATGGTCACCTCAAACTTTTATCGGACGGGTTTATCCATCCGATAAACCCAAAGGCGTGGAGGGCGGAAGGGGCTAGATGCCCTCCGATCTTTTTTTTACTCTGAGAAAATGAAATAGAACTCTTAATTTCCATTCAAATTAGCCCTCTCCGAAGTTTATACGAGCATCCCTTTCAAAGGAACGGTATACGGCCCCAGGACATAGCTCAAAATGCGTGCCCCGGGCCCCGAGGGGTTGTGTCGACACAGTATTTTTTTATTATCTGACCTTCAAACTAATTAAAAAAAATGGCTATCTAAAATTTGTATCGGATGGTTTTGGGGAAAAAAGGGCGTGGGGTGTGGGGGGGGGGGCTAGGGGCCCTCCGATCTCTTTTGACTCTTAAAAATTGAACTAGAACTTTCAATTTCTACTCAAATAAGCCCTCTCTGAAGTTTAAACGAGCACCACTTCCATAACAACCATATATGCCCCCAGGGCATAACTTGCAACGCCTGCCCCGGGGCCTGGGTGGTTGTGTTGACACCGGAGTTTTTTTTAATCTGACCTTTGAACTGTTTTTAACAAAAGTGTTATCTCAAATTCTTTATCGGGTGCATTTGGGACAAAAGGGGTGTTGAGGGGATAGTTGCCCTCTGATCTCTTTTTAGTCTTAAAAATTGAACTAGAACTTTCAATTTCCAATCAAATGAGCCGTTTCTATGAATCAAATGGCTATCTAAAATTTGTATCGGATGGTTTTGGGGAAAAAAGGGCGTGGGGTGGGGAAGGGGGGCTAGGAGCCCACCGATCTCTTTTGACTCTTAAAAATTGAACTAGAACTTTTAATTTCCATTCAAATCAGCCCTCTCTGAAGTTAATACATGCATCCCTTCCATAACAACCAAATATGCCCCCAGGGCATAACTTGCAACACCTGCCCCGGGGCCTGGGTGGTTGTGTTGACACCGGAGTTTTTTTTAATCTGACCTTTGAACTGTTTTTAACAAAAGTGTTATCTCAAATTCTTTATCGGGTGCATTTGGGACAAAAGGGGTGTGGAGGGGATAGTTGCCCTCTGATCTCTTTTTAGTCTTAAAAATTGAACTAGAACTTTCAATTTCCAATCAAATGAGCCCTCTCCGAAGTTTATACGAGCTTGCCTTCCATAAGAACCATATATGCCCCCAAAGCAATACTTACAACGCCTGCCCCGGGATTTTGGGGATTGGGTTGATGCAGAAATTTTTCTTGTCTGACATTTGAACTATTTTTAACGAAATGGCCATACGTAAAGGAGTTTTGTTATGTGATCTTTGAACTATTTTTAACAAAATCGCTAACTCAAATTTATTATCAGATATATTTGGGGAAAAACGGCTTGGGGGGGTGGCTAGTTGCCCTCTAATTACTTTTGACTTTAAATAAGGCACTAGAACTCTCGATTTCCAATCGAATAAGCCCCCTTTGAAGTTTATATTACGACCCCTTCTATATTAAGTGCCTCTGGGAAAAAAATGGAGTGTGAGGGGAGGCTAGCTGCCCTCCGGTAGCTTTTGACTTCTAAAAAGTGAATTACAACTTTCAATTTCCAATCAAATGAGCCCTCTATGAAGTTTATACGAGCATCTCTTCCATTGCAATCACATAAGCCCCCGGGGCTTAACTTACAACGGATACCCCCGGGCCCTGGGGGGTCTGTGTCAACATCGGAGTTTTTGTTATCTGAACTTTGAACTATTTTTAACAAAATGTATACCTTAAATTTTTATCTGATGCATTTAGGGCGTGGAAGGGTGGGGGGGGGGGAAGTTGCCCTCCGATTTCTGTTTACTCTTAAAAAGTAAACGGGAACTTTCAATTTCCAATCAAATGAGCCCGCTTCGAAGTTTATATGAACATCGCTTCCATAAGAACTATATATGTCCCCAGAGCATTACTTACAACGCCTTCCTCTGGGCCCTGTGGGGTTGCGTCGACATAGGAGTTTGCGTCGACACTCGACACAGGTCGTGCGGGGGTGCTAGTTTCCTTCCGATATCTTTTGACTATTAAAAAGCGAAACAAAACTTTCAATTTCCAACCAAATGAGCCCTCTCTGAAGTTTATGCTAGTATCCCTTTCATAAGAACCATATACAACCCCAGGACAACACTTAAAACGCCTACCCCCCGTTCCCTGGGGGGGGGCTGTTGACACCGTAGTTTTTGTTATCTAATATTTTTGAACAATTTAAAAAAAAACTGGCTATCTCAAAATTTGTAGCAGATGGGTTTGGGGAAAAAAGGCATGGGGGAGAGGGCTATTTGCCCTTAAATTTCTTGACTCTTAAAAAGTGAACTAGACTAGAACTTTCAATTTCCAATCAAATAAGCCCTCTCTGAAGTTTATACGAGCATCCCTTCCATAAGAACCATATAATCCCCCAGGGCATAACTTACAATGCCTGCCCTCTGGCCCTGGGGGGGGCTGTGTCGACCCCGGAGTTTTTGTTATATGTTTTTGAACTCTTTTTTAAATGGCTATCTCAAAGTCCTTATCGGATGGGTTTGAGTAAAAAGGGCATGGAGGGGGGGCTAGGTGACCTCCAATCTCTTTTTACTTTAAAAAAGTGAAATAGAACTTTTGATTTCCAATCAAATGAGCCCACTTTGAATTTTATAAGAGCATCCCTTCCCTAAGAGCCATATATGCCCCCAGGGCATAACTTACAACGACTGTCCCTGAGCCCTGGGGGGTTGTGTCAACACCAGAGTTTTTGTGATAGGATCTTTGAACTATTTTTAACAAAGAAGCTATCTCAAATTTTTATCGGATGCATTTGGGAAGAAAGGGGATTGGGGGGGGGGGGCTTGTTACCCTTCGAAATCTTTTTACGCTTAAAAAGTTAACTAGAACTTTCAATTTACAATCAAATGAGCCCTCACTGAAATTTAAACGAAGATTCCTTCCATAAGAACCATATATGTCCCCAGGGCATAACTTATAACCCTTGCCCTGAAGACTGTGGGGGGAGTGCCCTGCTCAACGATATAATTTCTAGAACTTTCAACTACGTTGAACAATATGGCTATCTCAAAATTTTGAGTCGATGTGTTTGGGGAAATGGTGGGCATGGAAGGGGTGTTAGTTGCCTTCCAATCACTTTCGAGTATTAAAAAGGATACTAGCCGTTTAAATTTCCAATCGAATGGGCCCTTTTTGAAGTTTTTACGACAAAGCCTTCTATAAGAACCTTATATGCCCCAGGGCTTAAATTACAATCCTTGCCCTGAGGGCTGTGGGGGGAAGGTTGTCACCCTAAAAGACCTAATTTCCAGAATTTTCAACTACGTTGAACAAAATGGCTATCTCAAAATTTTGATTGGATGTGTTTGAGGAAAAGTTGGGCGTGAGAGGGGGATTAGTTTCCCTCCAATTACTTTCAACAATTAAAAAGGACACTAGCCCTTTGAATTTCGAATTGAATGAGCCCTTTTTGAAGTTTATACAACAAAGCTTTCTATAAAGACCTTATATGCCCCCAGGACGTAACTTACAACCGTTGCCGTGAGGGCTGTAGGGGAAGAGTCCTCCTCAAAACATAATTTCTATCTGGAAATCAACTACGTAGAATAAAATGAATATCTCAAAATTTTGATTTGATGTGTCTGGGGAAATGTTTGGTGCTGAAGGAGTGTTAGTTGCCTTCCAATCACTTTTGACTCTTAAAAAGGGCACTAGAACTCTCGAATTCCAATCGAATGAGTCCCATTGGGCAATGGGGAGGGGACGACCTCTTCCATATGAAGTGCCTCTGGAAAAGAAATAATAATAATAAAACAATGGAGCCGTATGGCCTTTACTATAGGCAACGCTATAGCGTTGCCTCTGATAGCTGAAGTCAGGTTTTTTTGTTTTTATAGTTTTATGCATATTAGAAAAAAATAAGTTGAAATCTAATGCTTTAGAATAGTGTGCAATGCAAAAAAAAATTCTTATAACGTAAAAAGAAAAGAAAATCTTGAAGTAAGTATTAACGGATAGAAATTTTATGATGAAGTTAGAGCTAGAAAAAAGTCAGTGACTTAGACAATATTCTCTGTTTTAAAAAATTGCGTTTTGCTCAACCTCAGCATCTCCCCCCCCCCCAATCAGGTATTACACCATTTGATTCCATTTGTATATCATGTGGCAATATAGCATTTTTGGCAATGTGAATCTGGTCTTGATCACAAAGTGTGCCTTTTCATTTACCTTACATGCAGGAATGCCTATTTCTTCAAAGCTTAGTAATACACAAATAGCTAAACCTATAGTTAAAATTAGCAAATCTATGAATATCATGCTTTCACTGTATCTAGAACAAGACACCCCAATGAAAACTATCACCACAGCCGTAGAGCTTTTAGGGTAATAAAAACTATTATTACTATTATCACGTTTATATAAACGTGGAAAGAGAAAACAATATTTCTGTTCCCTAACGTACTGCATATGCCCCATATTTGAATATTTAGCTAATTACAAAAGGCGCTAGAAATAGCAATTTCTTTTAAAATTAGCCCTTAAACAGCACTCTACGATATTCCAGTGCCCCGCTAGAAGGGCAGGAAAGAGAAGGGAAAAAGAGGACACAGTATTATTATTATTATTTATTTATTACCCGTCAAAGAAATGTACAAACGACGGAGTATAACTAAAAAAAAAAAAAAAAAAAAAAAAAAAAAAAAAAAAAAAAATCGAGTAAATTACACATCGAGTTAAACACATCGAGTAAATTACAAAGACGAGAAACAAAATCTCAATTATACACTGCACTGCCGGTATGTAACACATTTTATTATTTAAGCTCCCAAGTACTGAACAAACGCAGGCAATATGAGCATCGTTGCATCAAGCCGCAATTGGCAAAAAATTAAACCAAATAATCATCGGTGAATTAAAAATATACAGTAGATAATCATATCAACTAGTCTAAATATGACAAGAGACGGTAAAATAATTAAACGACACTTTCGTCCACTGGTCTTGAATTCAGATCACTCAAAAATGGTTCATTTATCCGAGTTGCATAAAAATCAGAAACAAGGAAATTATTCAATCACGGATTTTTTTTACTTCATTACTTAAAAAAAATGCTTAAAAGACTGGATAATTAAAAGAAACTTAAATTGTTAGTAGCATCCACACAATAATGTAAGAGAAAAATTTACACCAAGATTGATAATAACCAGCGTAAAACAAATTGGACTCATAGGAAAAGGGACTATATCATCATCCAGTTTAAAATTGCAGCAACTACAATGCTGGCGCACTTGCAGCTGATTAAATTAAATAAGCAACCTATAATAAAATTATAAACTTCCACTTCCTAGATTTGAGGTAGGAAAGGCTTTCCCCATTTTTAAAAACACAGATGGACTATGAACGAAAGAAAAAAGAAGGGACGAGGCACTAGGGCGAACAAAATTAAATGGACAGCGATTCACTGCCGTAGCAAACGGTACCAAGGGTGGGAGGAAACTTTCTCGTTGTACCGTTTAATTTTTTCACTTATAGCTGTCGTCGGGTCCGCAATTTTAAAATTTTCAACAAGGTGCGAATTTCTTGTCCACGGCGGGAACCGCAACAAGAACTTCGCATGCTTAAAAAAAGGGGATCTGAGCTTTCTTTTCTCTGGCTCGAGAAGAATTCTCAAAAATGGGCTTAGATACAGGAAATGGGGAAGGGATACTGCGTTATAAAGTCGAGCCAGAATTAAACGGTTGAAACGAATTTTACATGAAACTACTCTGCTGTAAGCAAAAGCCAGGCGTTTACGGATATGATCAATAAGAAGGGAGCGGGTAGTTTTTAGATCTTTTCCAATTGCTAAACGAAGGTAAATAATTTTTGTGACAGGGAATACAGACAGTTCTCCCAGCCTCACAGAAGAGACCCCATCTTGGCGCCAGTTGAAAAGAAGAATCTCCAACTACTGCGGGTTAAATTCAAGGCCATAGCGACTGCAATTTGATTGTAATGTGGAAAAGGTGGTCTCTGTACCTGCAACTGTGTGGCTGGGGTTCAGAATGTAATCGGCGTAGGCTATCATTGTAATGTCTATGTCACGAGCTATGTATGTTGTCTCGATAGTAGACTGTGGCTCAATAATAAAGTTATTAAAGGCACAAGGAGATGTGACTGATCCTTGTCGAGCACCCTTTTTTACTGGGACTACATGATTCCCTCGGTAGGACAGCATCATGTCTGGTTTATATTCAGTGAAGGCTCAACCATGGCCAGGAAGAAGTAGTTCAGCCTGTAGGTGATCGTACTTGTCTTTAATGGGTAGTAGGATGTCCTTCTGTACACCTCTCTTTCCCATATCCAGAATGAGTTGGTCATGGAGAAGGGAGTCGTAGGCACGGCGAACGTCATGTAGACCTATAAAAGTGGATTCCTTCGATTCATCAGCGTCAATCAAGACTGAAGCCAAGGCAGAAATGGCGTGGCCGCAACCGAGACCCTTCTGGAACCCAAACTGGGAAGGGGGAGTCCAACATTTTTCCTGGACTTAATCAATGACCAAAAGTTCGAAGATTTTGCAAAGCGTTGGTGCCACTGTGATCAGTCTGCACGAAGCACATTCCAAAGTACTTTTTCCTTTCCTCGGGACTGGCCTAAGCAACCCAGTAGTGAATGCCGATGGTACGAGTCCAGGGGTAAAGATCATCTGAAAGAGAAGACTTAGGTGTCCCATGAAAGTCGGGCTGCAATGGCTAAGGTGATGAGTGGATACACGGTCAATGCCAGCCGACTTCTTTTTTTACACCGTCGGATAGTGGACGCCACCTGTGATTGGGTAACTAGGAAATCTATATCTGGAACTGATGAGAGGAGGGACGAAAGCTTCTCTTGAACAGAAATATTAAGATCCTGTTTTGGGGCTGAAAACTCATCAAGGGAATAATTTATCCATGTTAAAGATGGGATATCTGACTCAGGACCCGCTGACTCCTTCTTATCAAACCTTTTCCATAACATATTAGGATTTTTAATTACTTTTTCAGAAAGCTCAGATTTCAACTGCGCGCGGTGACGAGCAAGTTCCTTCCCAAACATACGCTTAGATGCAACTCTGATCTCTTTAACTACTCCTGAGCGTGGTCTACCACATTCTTTCCGTATCCCGTGCCAGATGGCAACTCGGTCGCATGATAATTGTAACAAAGGGTTAGAAGACCATCCCCGTTCTTGAGTTCCTTGTTTGACACGAGACTAGGGCACTCCCTGAGATTCGGCAAATAGAAGAGCATGGGTCAGTTTGGCGCAATAAACGTTAAGACGTACGTGAGCATCTCTTTCATCACGATGAGAGAATTTCATAAGTAGGTCAAACAGTACGCAAATTTTTGACAGAACAAGATCACAAGAATCTTGGAACTTTTCCTTATCAATTTGACGCCAAACCGGAACCTCCTGCCACCTCTGGGTGAATGCCAACGAATTTTTCGCAGCGGAAAATGAGGTAGGCCGATTGATAATACACTGAACTGGGAAATGATCCGAAGTGAAACTATTCGGAAGGACAAGAGCCTCACGTACTGGCAAAGAACTAGAGCTAGCAATATGGTCTAGATTGGACGAAGAACCAGATTGGTGGATATACCAAAAATCCTGGTTCTTCCGGTGAATAGTAAAGCGGTTCTCAAGTATCCCTATTAGAATGCAACACCGCCTTTTTTGGGCACTAAAATCAACTTCTAAATTACAGTTAAAGTCACCCATGATTATGCACTCAAGGGACTCGTGCTCGGCTTTCTTAAGGCAACGTGCTAGTTTGGCAGCACTTATAGCAACTTATGTCGTCACGGTAGCCTAATCAGTTGGAAGGTCACATTTATATCTAGCAGGCTATCTAGTCTAGTTTCAAGAAAATTGTCACTGTTATCGCATACTTCGCACGCGAGACGATTGCTAACCAACGTGATAATACCGCCAGACGGACGGAACCGCGGGGATGAACGTTTTATAGGCACAGAGAACACAGAGTAGGATGGCCAAAGATTTTGTAGGTTTAGGCCAGCTTCTGTGATGAAATGTTCCTGTAGGCATACCACATTAAATTTATTCACAATCTGGTCAACCACAAGAGACCGCTCGGAAAAATTTCCGTTTATATTCCAAGAGAGTAGTGAAATGTTAGAGATTTCGTTATTCAGTATGTTAATGAGTTGCCTTTTGCTGGTTTTCCGGACACTTCACGCTATAGCAGGTACGATCCGCTTTCTTGCACGAAACGCAAAGCATAGCACGAGTACACTTTTCTGCATCGTTCTTTTTGGAGACGTGGTCAGACGCACCACATCTATTGCAGAGAGGGCTATTAGTGCACTCGGCAGCTAGGTGACCTTTGCTATGGCACGAGTAGTAACGACGGGGTAAGAAACGGAATTCTTCAATGGGCAATTTTTCGTAATAGATCTTCACAGAGTCCTTAAGAAATTTATCCAAATCCGATCGACAGCTGGAAAATACCTTGAACGTACGGAAACTGACAAGCTACGAATCCACGAATCTCTTCTTAGCACTCGGGGTATCAAACGACTTGGGCAGATTTTTCAGGACGATTGCAATGGAGGGCTTGTCTGGCTGAATAGAAGCACTTGGCCATTTGATGGGTTTATTGGCATTAGGAGCAAAATGGTTCTTGATAACTCGAGACAATTCGTCCACCTTAATTGCTGCGGTTGCTGCAGTAGCATCACTAGTAGCTGGGACTGAGCAGGGAGAATCAATAACAAAGGTCGGCAATTTGGTCTTCTTGACATGAACTTGGTGAATCCATCCGCAATTGTCCGTAAAATTCTCTTCATATTTTGAGTTTTACAGCGTGTTGTAAACTGCATTAGTTGATGGAGCGATTCTTTTGCTTTCAGAATTTCTTCTGGTGTGAAAAAGCCGACGCCTGTATCAACTATTCCCTCCTGTTTTTCTCTTCTTTCCATACTACGGCTCACGAAGTTCAACACAGCACTCAAGAATAATGTGTCCTCCATTTTCGTCGATATCCCGAAAATAACGCGGTACTGTCGACGCACCTTATGAAAAGGCTAAAATTTGCTTATAAGATTTGCCTAGTAAAATCTTCTATTGGCAACCTCCAATTGGCAACACTGAGGTAAAATAATTGTCCCCAGGGGAAGTCAAAATAACCAAACCATAGATAAGCCGATTATAAAAAATCTTCAAACAAGTGTCCACTGGGAAATTACTCACAATGTAAAACAGGGTTTTTATCCAAAAAAGAGTTCTTTACAAACACACCCTCTAGATCGAGACTGATCTAGATCAAGACTGACCTGAGATAGTATTACTATCCATTCAAAAGAGTAATTTTCCTTGTTGTTAAAGCCAGGGGCTGTGAGTTTCCCGAATAATTTCTTCAGCCATGACGGGCCCAGCGGCGTAGGCAAATTAAGCTGATACTATATCTCTTGGACCTATCTTTATGAACCTTTACCAAATTATACTCTCACCTCATCCCCCAGAGTAACATATTCACACAGGTTAATACTAAATAAATGGAAACTTGAACCTTCGAAATAAACGAAAAACCAGGGGTTTATCCCAAATCTTTAACGTTCAGTGCCCTTTGGAGAGGAAAGGATGGATGTAGATGCTTCAGAAAACAGAACTGTAGACTGAGGACTGTTGCCTGTAGTACAAACAAGATGGCATATAATACGAATAATGGTCAAAAAGCTTGAGCTTTTTTTGGGAGGGAGAACGGATAGATTTTATATATAATTAAAAAATTGTTTTCAATCAATTGGCTATCACGTGATTTTCACTCAATGGTACTATGGCTCTATTTGACCCAAATTGCTGTTTTGTGGTAGAAAATGGCATTTGTTGTGGCACAATTTTCTTACGGCTTAAGAAACGCTATAATATGACCCCCCCCCCTATGGTTTCTATGAACCTTGATTCAGTGATACTTGTAAAGTGGAAAAAAAAAACCATAGCTAAACAGACTAGTCAGCAAACCAAAAAAAAAAGATATTTCCGTTCCCGAAAGTAAGGACTCTGTCCCTAATGAAAGCAATGTCTTATCAGAGAAACTTCCTTCAGTGTTTTCAAGACAGCAGCAGGACAAGGTGAATTAAAATTTCTGGAATTAGTTCAAATATCAGCTCCTGAAAATCTCTGAAAGTTTTGTTCACCTAGCTCAACCGCTTTCTTTAAAATATTTAATAAAAAATCAAGTTTATTCTACTGAAAGTAAGGAGCAACATTAAAACAAATAGAAGTTTTCAAAGTATATGAGGGGGGTTGTCCCTCCTCAATACCTCGCTCTTTACGCTAAAAGTTTGACTTTTTGTTTCAATTATTTAATAATGACTCCTAAAACACAGGCGTCACACATTAGTCAGGGCCGTTCAATTAGAATAATAAGCTTTTTTAAATGTTCTAAAAAAAACACTTTAGCGTAGAGAGTGAGGTATTAAGGAGAAGGTAACCCCCTCATATATGTAAAAATTGCTGTTCGTTTTAAGTTTTAATGTTGCTCCTAACTTTCAGTTGAAATTAATTTTTTAATTTAATTTCTGATCGTTGATTAAATTATACTGAGAAAGTGGCTCCCCCTCCATGGAAAATTGGAAAATTCCCTTCCTCAACAAAAAGCTACTCATGAAAAGATCCTCCCACATACCCCCCCCCCCCCGAGCACACACAAAAGAACATTCTCCCTAAAAATGTCTGTATGCTTCGAAATAACTAATACATTCTGTAAACACTGAGCAAAGATCCTAACTTGCAGTCCTTCCTCTGGGGATTTTGGGGGGTCAAGTCATACTAAAAAAGCATAGTTGTTAGGTCTTTCCACTCGGATGAAGAAATGTTTATCTGAAAATTTCAATTGAACGATTTTGGGGGTAGAAGGGCACGGAAGGGGAAAAGCTGCTCCCCCCCCCCTTTTTTGTTGTTACTTAAAAAGGACACTAGAATTTCTGACTTGCGATCAATTGAGCCCTCTCCCGAACTTCTAGGATCACTGGTTCGAAACGATTTATATACTGGTCTTCAGAGGTCATGGGGGGCGTCAATCCTACTCATGTTAATTTCTAATCCTTTTGAGTTTGAATCTGCTACTATTAGCAATTTTTGTTCCTTTTTAGTTTCATTTCTTTATTGATGGTGATTTGTGGTAATTTTACGCTGGGAAAATTATTAGACCTTATTTCTGCTCATCTTTGGTTTAATGTAGCTCTTTACTTTTTTAAAAAAGTTATTTTATGGAAAATGCCTTTTAAATTAATCTTTGTTCGTTTTTTATTAACATGGTTTCTTTCATAGAAAAAAAGAATATTTAAAATCTTTTCAGCTTTCATAGGCAGCGTAATCGCTCTGTCTAAGTAGAGAACGATGTTGGAACAATGTATTATTATTATTATTATTTTTCTTTAGGCCAGGGCACTTCGTATCGAAGAAGTTGTCGTAGAAACTTCGAAAAGGGCTCATTCGATTGGAAATTTGAGTGGCTTGTGCCCTTTTTAATAGTCGAAAGTGATTGGAAATCAACTAACACCCCTTTCCACTCCGACCATTTCCCCAAACACATCCAATCAAAATTTTATTGAATTAGTTCAATTTTATTTCAATTTATTATTCGAATAAAAACATAACACAGACATCAATAACAATAAAGTAGAAGAGAACTTGTTAAGGACCAAAGAAAAAGAAAAAATTAAAGTAACACTGAAAAAAAGATAGAAGAATAAAACATGGATAATTTAAGCAAATTGGTTAAAAGTTGAAAGATTAAATTATATTATCAAGTTTTGTTACATTGTTGTACAGCTTGCAGAAACTTGTGGCTAGCTCAACACTTGAGGGTATTTTGTTCCATTGAACAATGGATTTGTCAATGGGAGATCGCTGGGCAGCACTAGAAACGTATTTAGGAATTATAAAGGCTCTATTGGATGAACGGAGACAGTGGGCTTCCGAATTATTAATGTTATAACAGGTTAGTAGTTGAGATGGAAAATTATTGCGGAAAGCAGAGTAAGCAAGCGATAAGTTTAGTTTTTGTTTGATTTGATCAAGTGGAGCTATGCCAAAATCTGAATACAAATCACGGGTTGGATATAGACGGGAAAGCCGAAAAACTGCTTTAATGGCACGGTTTTGGGCAAATTTGAGTTTTTTAGTGAAGGACCGGTTTGTATTTTCCCAAACTGATCCGCAATAAGAAAATTAAGGAAAATAAAGGAATAATAGAGAATAATTAGGATGTCAGGAGGAAGGAAACGGTTAATCATAGCTACTTGTCTCAAAATTATTGCTGTGAGGTAAGAAATAAGATTAGAGAATGACAAGCATGAGTCAGTAAATACACCAAGAAACTTGGCAACTTCCGCTTCTGGGAGGATGTCGGAGGAGTACTTGAGACAAAGAGCAGGTTGGATTGCGTATTTGTTGTAGGGGGTTCTGAATAATACTACTTGACTTTTTTTTGCTATTAATGGTCATGTTATTCGTTTGGCACCACGCCTGGACTCTGTTCAGAAGGACTTGGGCAGAGGTTAATGCCGATGGTAAATTGGTGCCAGTGATGAAGAAGTTGCTGTCATCAGCAAAGAGTACATGATACACCGAAGGGCCCAAGTCCATAACAAGATCATTGATATACAGGAGAAATAAAATCTGGCCTAGAAAGGAGACTTGCGGGACATCCCTCCGAACAGGTAAGGGCTGAGAGTATACTCCACCTAAGCTCACACTCTGTACCCTTCCAGATGGATAAGAATCAAACCAAGAGAAGGAAACACCACGAATACCGTAACTATTTAATTTACCTATTAAAATGCTATGATCGACCGTGTCAAAGGCCTTAGAGAAATCCAATAATAAGCCCACTACAGTTTTTTTTAAGGTCGAGATGTGAGCTTATAAAGTCTGTGGCGTCAATTAGAGCATGATAAGTGCACAATTTTTGCCTAAAACCCTTTTGGTGGGGAGAAATCAAGGAAATGGAGTGCTGACTGTCAAAGAAAAAGGGAGACAGACGTCTGAAGATAATTCTCTCGAGCACTTTGGATATAACAGGAAGAATTGAGATTGGACGATAATTACCTATCTCAATTGGATTGCCCTTTTTAAGAATTGGAATAACAATGGCTAATTTTAGTAAATCAGGGAAAACTCCGTTGGTTAAAGATAGGTTGGCAATGTGCTTGATGGGCTCGTAAACAAAAGGAGATATGGTCTTTAGGAGCTTATTACTTAATCCAAGACAGTCAGAGGTAAAACTAATAGGGAGAGAACCGATGATTTGAAGTACCTCATTGCTATCAGTTGGGCAGAAAAACATGGATCTAGAATTGAAGCAAGGGAGTACAGCCTGTAAGGAAGAGCGTGAGTCAGTATGAGGAATATTAGAAAATAATTATTAAATGTGTCAGGTGCATGTAAAGGGTCAATTAATCTGCCATTTTTGTCTTTAAGGCGAATAGGTATAGACTTTGATTTTCTATTTTTTGAGAGTATATCATAATGGTGAACCAAATCTTTTTCAGGTTTCCTTCGCAATTGAGAATTTTTGTGTAATAATAATTTTTCTTCGCTTCACGGATGAGTTTAGTGCATAAGTTTTATAATTTTTATAATTTGATAGGTCACTACTGGTCTTACAGGTTAACTTATATAATTTGTTTTTACGATATGAGGAGACAATGAGGCTGAGTGACATCCAGGGGCATATAGGGATAGTTTTACGGTTAGGTTTACCAAAAGGAAAAGTTGAATGGATAATTTCACTTAGCCTTTGCGCAAAACCATTTGTGGCAGAATTTACCTCTTGACAATTTAAAACATCGGACCAGTCAGTGGTTCTTAGGCAATCGATAAAATGGGTTATATTTGCAGAGCTGTAATTTCTAGTAGGTGTTGGGATATTAATTCTAGAGCGTAGAGGTAGTGGTTGCGTAGGTAATGACAAGTAAATAAAAAATTGGTCTGACAGATCCGAAAATATTATATCTGAGGACAGGTCATTTCCTAGGGAAGTGGATACAAAAATGTTATCAATTAATGTTGAAGTTGATCTCACAGGATGAATTCTACTGGGGAAAAATTTGTGGGTAGAAGACCACTCGCGGGTACCGATTAAAAAAAAGGGTCAGATTCAATATTTTTACCAACATTGAGTAGGTTACAATCAAAGTCCCCAAGAACTATTGCCTTTTTATGGGGTAGATTAATAAAATTAGAGAAATCATCAAACATATTACAAAAACAGTAGTAACCTATTTAGTACTTTGAACCGTGCTTTTGAACCGTGCTTTTGAACCGTGCTTTTGAACCGTGCTTTTCAAGCCTACATTCACGCCTACATGGATATGTGTGCAGTTTAACCGGTATATTGGCTTACCAGGGTCAGTCACCTATTGCTAGGAACGGTACTTGCCTTAGCAGACGGGTTTTTATGAGGTAACACGCATTTTTTTGGTGTCAAGCGGTGAGAGAGCTGTGATAAGTCTATATAGTGTAAGTTGAATAGTAGGTTTTTTTTTAATCTCGGCGACGTATGATGTACTCACGCAAAACCCTATAAATATTCATACACTACATTCCGATTGTCATTATGTTTTAACACATTTATTATAGAACATCAAATATTATTAACTTTTAAAAAAATGTATTCGTAAATTTTCATTTTTATTAAAATTTCAATAAAATTCTCCAAAAAAAAAATAAAATAAAAAAAAACCGATTAAACTTGTCTAGCATTCATATTAAATTTAAATTTAGCATGGTTGATTTACAAAGGCTAAGTGGTTTATAATTTACAGTCATATAGTACTAAATCAGTCAGATTGTATATAGCCAAAAAGATGGCGAAAAAACAGCTACACATACCTTATATAAAAATTTATAAAATATTAGACAGCCTACTCTAAATATATGACAAAAATTCATTCATGTCGCTATCGAATACATTACAGCTAAGTTTTTTTGGCTCATAACACTACTATGGAGAAAGAAATAATGTGGTCTAGTGACTGTATTGCGTGTCTATACAAACGGTTAATTTAATCATATCTATCTTGATTTGACAAATTTATTAATTAGATGACATATTATTTTTTTTTAGTTCAAAAAAAATTTTTTTCTTCGGAAGGTTCTATATTCATTCAAAAAGCTCACACAAACTAACCGTAAAGTAGTTCAAATTATTTGCAGGATTTCCCCACATGATCAGAATTCTTTCTCGGTTAATTTCGGTTAAATATGTTAATGACTAAATATTCACATTTTCAACGTTTAGTATTAGGGGGGTGGGGCGGCTAATTTTAGTTCTGTAAAGGGGTATTGTTTTTTTTTTCATGCTGAATTTTGTCTTCCGTTATTTACAAGTTACCCTTGGCTTCTCTCTATAAATTCAAAAATGTTAATTTAAAAATGCCGAAAGATTTCTAATTTCCAATACTATAGTAATAAAAAAGTCAGATATTTATTAGCAAAAAGAGGGCGGGAAAACAGCTACATAGACTTTATGAAAAAATTTTTAGAATATTAGACAAACAACTATAGATACATAACAAAAATTTATTCATTTTATTGTCGTATACATTACAAATAAGTTTTTTTGGCTCAGAACAATAATTTGGACACAAAAATAAGATGGTAACGTAACAATTGAGCGTTTATATACGAAATATTAATTTAAACATATATCTGTCGCTCCGAATACTATATTAGTTCAAAATTATATTAGTTTTTTTTTAGTTCAAAAAAAAAAAATTTTCTTTGGTGACTTCAATATGCATTCCAAAAGCTCACAAAAACTAATGGTAAATTAATTCAAATTATTTGCGGGATTTTCCCTCAAAATCAGAATGCTTTCTCCTTTTAATTGACAATATTAGCAGTGCAGATTTGCCAGCTGCGATTATTAATAATTTGACACCCCATTAAGCCAAGTACAGTGCTTGATTTGGCCAAAGCAAGGGGGACAAAGCCCCCCATTGGGTTCTTTTGTTTAAATTTGTAAATGAATACATAGTCAAATTTTCAACTTGTATTATTAGGGGGGTGGGGTGGGGGTGCTAATTTTCCTCCTGTAAAAGGGGATTTTTTTTTTCATGCTAAATTTTGTCTTCTTTTATTTACAAGTTACCCTTGGCTTCTCTCATAATGGTTGCAACGGGCTATATATATATATAAAACGGCTATAGCTATAATAGACCAATTATCTCTTGACCTTAACAATATGGAAATAATATCCTATTTTTAATATAATTTGGGTTAAAAAGAACAAAAAAGAAAAAAAAACAACTCAATTATAGTAAAGAGTTTTAAAACGAGCCTGTAGAAAAATAAACTGATCAGGAAAATAAAATTTAAGACTATATTTAGTAGTAAGAATAAGGAAGGTATAGAAATAGTTAATAGGAGCACCTTTAATCCACTATGCACATCACGCCTTAATGGGCAATAAACTTTTTGCCTTTAAACAAGAAGAGGGAAAAATTTTACCTCTTAATAATTTATTAAACAAAATGGAAAAAGGGGATTGTTTTTTTCATGCTAAATATGGCCTTCTTTTAAGGAAGAGGGTTCATGCAATTACCCCCCTTCGGAAAGAAAACCAATATGGAGCGAATCTAAATTGATGCAAGCCGCAAGGCCCTCCGTCATCAAACATACACGTAGAATTACAAATGGTCTGGACCAGCCAATGACCATCCAAATTTTAATGCCTAGGCTCTGTAACACAAGTGTTACCTCTACGTAACCTGGGAGAAAATTAAAAAGAAAGTGGGCTGCTTCACATAATGCCGCAGTCTAGTCTATTCAAGATCGTGAGGTTGACCCACTTCGAGTTTTGCCCGGGAGCTTAGGTGTAGAAACCCAGTCGGAATTTGTAAGTATATATATATATATATTTTTTTTCTTTCCGTATTTTCAAAAATAAGGTAAATTTTCTCAAGTGCATAATTTTGATGAGTAAAACTTAAATTTGTTTCTAAACTCTTCTATAATAATAATAATCCCATTTCAATTTCTTTCATTAACCAAATTGGCATTATATAAAAGAATGTTTATAACACTGAAGTAGCTTATCATACATTTCTATAAAACCTTATCTGTAACTTCTCTCTTTTAGCCAATGTGTTTTTCTTATGCGATAATACAATTATTCCTTTAAAAAAACTAAGTATATAAAAAAAAACAATTTATTCTGTTGCATTTTAAAACCACTATTAAAACTGTTATATGTTATTGCGATAAGCTTTCGCACATATACGGGCTATTATCACAAACTCCCATCGGCATATCCTGATTTTAATCTACCGACAAGCATAATCCGAATTTCAAGTGCTCCTTGCAACGTGAGCTTGAAGTAACAGGAAGCCAACCATCGATAAGCAATTAGCAAAGAAAAAAGGGTTTTTTAATATTTTCCATATATCTCATCACGATGATGTCAAAAAGCATTATTTGGGCGAACCCATTTTTGGTCATTTCAAGAAATTATTTCGAGGAAACAGTTAGGGACATTTTAAAAGATGTTTTCGAGAAAGAATTTGAGGGTGTTCTATTTGAACAATGTTGTGAAGTCCGATACTCCAACTCAAAAGGGCTTCGATCCTCCTCCCCCAAAGGAAGCTCCCGGTTCCCAAAGGTCCTTCCCGGGGGGCTCTAAAAAGGACCATCCAGCATTTTATTTGCACTTTAATTGCTGGTATGGAAGGAGAAAAAAAGTTCTTCTTTCTTACAATGATTTATTTAGTCCAGGCCAACTACGTCGGCACTTCAAACAAATCCGTTGTAAATGGACATAGGAAAATTTGGATTTTCGATAAAGTTACACCAACAACCGATGTATGGGCTTCGTTTCCATTAACCGAAGCTGAAGAGCAAGTGTTCATACAGCATACTGCGTCGGTTGAACGATACTCGAATTATATTGAGAGTTATATTCAAGTATGACAAGCGATAGAATCAGACACCCGTTTTGTGGTTTTATTCTAAAAATTTTCGGAACAAAAACATTACTTTTATATATCATTCTCATTTTCTAACTTGCACTATAGGAATAAGCGATCTTTCTAATCACTAAAACAATATATATTTTCAACATGTTCAGTTGTCATTATGAAAGACATATGGCAATGTAACTTTTTTTTTCTTCTTCTTTTAATTGTTCAGGGGGAGGGACTATCACTATGAAAATTTTACATAGTGTATTAATTTTATAAAAATAATGGTTATTCAAAATAAAAAATAAAACTTTTTTTTCTACAGATTAATGATATAGCACCACCGCCACCATTGAGTGATGAAACAAGTGAATTTACAGAACCAATTCTTTCACCACCAACGGAGTTCAGTGATGAACCTACACTAGTTCTAGAGAATATGAAATTGCATACGGGTTTCTTCACTGCAGTTTTTGAGTAAATTGCACGCCAATATAACATAGCATGTGTACTGAATTCATTTAGGACCTAGGGTTACTAGACAGTCTCGTGCATAAGCCTTTGGGAGATATTACTAGTGTATCTGGACCGGTTTCTCATAACAAAATTCCATCACAGGACAATACAGGCTGGCTCGACCAATTGTCCCCAAACACCTTGGAATATTCACTAGAGGGCTGTCTCACGTCATCTCTATACCATTCGATTGAACAGATTGAGAGTGGTGGTGATATAATTGAAAAGTCATTGTCGCCCTGCACCATACAAATTAATGATATAACTAGTAGTAGCGATAGTACAACAACAACAGCACCAGTACCTCCTATTTGAGATTTTTTTCTGCCCAACTATGCCTTGGACCTCACATTGGTCTACAGCGCCAAAGTCGGTGACCCCTTCAACTCTCTAATGTCGGGTGATATAGTACCAAATCCCTTGGTCATTACATAGTTCTATAATAATAATGTTCGAGCCATTATTGAACAACACAGGAGGGCTTGTGGAGTGGGGGTCAGTCTAAAAGCATCAATGGCACTACAATTATTTTTTTTAATGAAAATGCGGGTGAGATGCATTCGAAATACTTGCAAACAGAGATGTTGGCAATTCACCCTCATTTATCAAATTATGGGGAGATTTTTCTAAATTGGGTTAATAGTATTCAAAGTAAGTGGGAAAATTATAACGAGGGTGGTAGTGGATCTGTGGTTTTATTTATTGAAAGTTTAAGTGTTAATATATGTAGGTTTAAAAAGGATTTTATTTTAAGAGGGGGAGCGGGGAATATTGAATTAAAATATCATCCAGATTTAGAGGGGTGTAGGGGGATACAACGAATCTATTTCGATACGAGACTACAGTGTTTCAAGTATGTATTTTTGATTGCAGCATACAGACCACTTAGAAAAGATGCATCTAAGAAAAAGTTGGATAAAATGGCAGTTAATGGTAGGGAGGGTTCAAACCTGCTGCATCAAATTTTGCTGCCTCCACACTACAGGACTGGGGGTCGAGCAAGAATTTCAATGAGAGTGGTAAGGAAAATATTAGATCTTCAACAAGAGCCGTTGGTGAGCAACTAAAATCTTGAAAAAATGGGAAGAGATTGAAAAAGATGCGTTCTCGTTATTCATTTATCAGTCTCCACCCAGCCAGGAAGCAAAGGACATCAACAAGGACTTTGAGGAATAAAACAAGGAAGACCAATAAGCAGAAGAAGAAGAAAAAGAAAAAGATTGTTATCTCAAAGATGGATTTCTTCTCTTGAGATGACTTATCTCCCACACAAGGACTAGTATCCATTAAACAGGTCCTCATTGAATCTATTCAATGCCGAAAATCTTGATGTCAGTGTCAAGTGTGGCTGCAATGGACAATTTCACCCCCCAAAAACCCCACTCGGAATACATACACTTTCAAATGTTTTAAAAAGAAAAACTTTTTCATTGATTTTTCGTAAACATTTATTGATTTAAATGTTTTGGTGAAGAAAAAGTCATATAATAAAACTCCGAACGCTGGGGACGGTCTCTCCTATGAGAATTGTATTCTACCCAATCTCTGCAAACAAATTAATGTATTTATTAATGGAACATTGGTGAGCACTAGCAATAATTTATCAAACTATGCAAGCTACATACAATTTATGAGGATGACGCCAAAGTCATACAAGGAGTTGAGAGGACAATGATTGGGCTATGAATATCGATCAGGCGTTGATATTGACTGTGAGTTGACTACCGCAGTGTCCCAGGGGCATATTCCAGTTGCAAAATCAGATCACGACACATTTGGTGTATCTCCTTGGTTACCCCCCAATATCCAGATTGACATGAGTCTAAAGATGGCATTGATAAATTTTATTTTGAGAAAAACACTTCCTGCAGCACCCGATGCCAATGTCATTATCACATCGGCAATTCTTTATGTCCGAAAACAACAGGTAATGAACCCTGTTGCATTGGCAGTGAAAAAGCTAAGAGTCAATGGTAACAAAATTAAACTTCTTGTTCCCCATACAATCACCAATCAATATCGCGTTGCCACCGGCTCTTGTAGCTATAGCAATTCATCATTTATCAATGGAGAAACCCCATCAAAATTGGCTTTGGCCTTTGTGAAGAGCGGCAGTGCCGTTGGATCCTTGACTGAATCCCCCCAAGATTTTAATTTTTTTGGTCTATCTAGCCTTGTGTGCAAAGTGAATGGTATTCCACTGTACACTCTATCATTTGACAAAAAATCCTATAGAACTCTGTACGAGTTGACCATGCAATCAATAGATCATGACTCTCAACTATTTGAAAATGGAATAACCGATTCAATGTTTTCAAAAAATCATGGGGTTATTGTTTTGGATTTGTCTGGCACACAGGATATGAGCATAGTACGAATTGGGAATGTACGTTTAGAGTGTACATTTGCCAATACTCTGACCGAGAGTATCACGCTAATATCACTGTGTCAATTTGAAACCTATTGGGAAATCACACCCGACGGCAGTGTTCTACTAGACCTAGCACCATGAACACAAACCAAATAATCAACGTATTTAGTATGGATTCAGACATGTCCCAGTACAAGTCCTATTGCATACCTTTCGGACTTCATTGGAAAAAATTGCAAGTGTTAACAATACCCTCATCATTGTTAATAGCAGTTCCTTGACTTTGACGACCGGTCAGGGGAAATGCATCTTTCAAACAGCAAAGAAAATTGAATTTTTTGATCATCTTCGCCAATCGTATAAATTCTATACTCCATACATCAGCAACTTTATTGAAAGCAGGGGGAAAACCATTATTCAAAATCAACGAAGAGTACAGGATTTAGCAACTAGTACCTTTGGCTTTCATGCACTACTCTTTTTCATGTTCCGATGTCGTGGGTACAACTACAAACATGGTCTCAATTTCTATGTGGAATGAACTAGAGTGAATGTCCGTCGAGTTTAGAATATACTTAAAAGTTTATATGACATTGAATTTTTTGTCCAGATCAATAATTTTTCTAGAAATTTACGTGTATTCGTCTATTAATAAAAAAAATTATATACACGTTAAAACGGCATCTATACTCATCAGATCCCATCCACTACTACTATATCATTGCTGTCTAAAACGCGTGCAGGTCGATTATCTGGATTCACAGTGTACTGTCACTAATGTTGTGAACCTTATGTGTAACATTTCATACAGTAGAGCTTAACTTCACTCTTGTCATATCTCTTTGTGTAGGCAATTATACTATTCTCATTCATTCTATAGAATTCACATGTTTCAATTTGCTTATTTGAAGCAATTTCACAAACAGTGTCCTCAAGTGTCGAATCATATTCCGTCACAGCCAAATAAAAATCAGTGGCCTTATAATCATAACACCCAGTGTCTTCACAACGATGACGTAGAAACCATATTCTTTTGTTGTTCCAACAGTTAAATTCCTGACCTGTCTCCACTCCCCGGAACTTCCTAACACCACAGCGAGGCCAATCTTGTAGCAATAGACTCACACCATGGCCGGGATTCTTTCCAATTATATCGGGGTGTACGCCTTCCCGCAGCTTGCAATGATCTCAGTGGCAATTGGAGAATAGATGGCCCCTAGGATGATTTGCACATCCTCTCAAGGCAGGGAACTCAACCTTTATTATTACAGCATATCATCTATGCAATTTACACGGGTTGCACAATCCACACTTTTCATCATACTCGTCAGTCATTGTGCAATTCTCACATGATAATGAACAGCTGCCCAGTGTGTACATACATAACGGATATGTATGGAACAGTTTTTCATGTGTTGACGGTCTCACTGCCGCAATGAAGATGACCTAGCAAAAAAAAACAATATCTGAGAGAGAGAGAGAGAGAGTAGTAAATAATCCTTGATTACCATATTTCTCATGAAAAAAGTCCCAAATTTCTAAACCAATGTTTAAAATCACATCAACAATGTAATTGGGCTGGGCCGTGACCAATATATCAATTAATTGGGTAAATGCATTTGGACCACGATGTAGAAGTTTCATACAGTAGTCTAATGAATGAGAATCAGTTTTCAATATATCAACAAGCATTCCCCGAGAAAATATCTTCCTTTAAATAAACAACTCTAGAAAATCATCATCTAGAATCAAACGTTTTTCCATAAGAACTAGATTCCTCATGATTCGCTCTTTCTCGAATCAATCCATTTTTTAGAGTCCTAACTCACTCACAACCAACTTCAGACTAACCAGAATTTCTTTTTTTAATCTAGAAAATATACACTAGTCTGCTATAGAAAGAAAAAAATAATATTGATTTAAAAACATTTTTATAGAACATAATTACAATAATTATATTTACTGATGCATTTTGTTCTCATCAATATATTTTGATAGGACATCTAATACTGATCGAAGTTTATTTATATGGAGAATATTCACTTTTCCAGTAAAACATAGTTGCTCCTCCTGCTTAAACTTGCTTAATGATATCACGTATCTAGCATAAATAGTGTATCATTCAAGGCATAGTCTACAGCCAGCGGTTATTTCCACAGCTACATTGGGTACTCGTACGTCATTGCTGCTGCTGCTGTCGGTTCCATCATTAACATCCAACAATGTAAATGCACCACTCATTTTTTTCTCCACTAATATCCTCTCAAATAAACTATTCTCTCTCTGAATTCAATTCTCCTACTAATATGAACTACAATGAAAATTACTCCTTATATCCGAATCCAACTACTAATCAAGTTTGTGTGACCGCCGCTCTCTCTCTCTGTTTGACCCCAAAAAAATGCGTGTTACCTCATAAAAACCCGTCTGCTAAGACAAGTACCGTTCATAGTAATAGGTGACTGACCCTGAAAAGCCAATATACCGGTTAAACTGCACACATATCCATGTAGGCGTGAATGTAGGCTTGAAAAGCACGGTTCAAAAGCACGGTTCGAAAGCACGGTTCAAAAGCATGGTTCAAAGTACTAGATAGGTTACTACTAAAAACATGAGGTCGGAAATGGAGGAGGGTTATAAAACAAGGAGAGTATATAGGAATTTTGGCCGATAACTATGCTAACAATTATTGAATAAATACATCTGAGATTTATTTGTGTAGAGAAAATACACTCACACTCTGATAGCCTGGCAAAATTTACATTAGAACGGATGTAAAATGAGATTCCCCCTGAACACTTTGTCAATCTCCTGGGCATATGGATTATTTGGTAACCAGGGAGTAAAAAATCACTAGTGTCATCATTATCGGAAAGCCATGTCTCTGTTTATCCTATTATGTCAAAAGGGCAGACACCATTGAATGAAATTAAATCTTTAAACTTGAGCCACTTATCCCGGATGCTTCTGATGTTGAAACAAAGAACATTAAGGGATATCATTATTGACTAGTTTTGGCTTCACACTAGTAGCAAAATCGAGAATACTAAGGTATTTACAACTATGAGTTAAGGAACCATCAGGGCTGCTTATAGGGTCGGCATGCTGGTTACTTTCTATATCGGAATAATTAAAAGCAATGTTATTAGAAAGGGATACATTAGTTAAAAATCAAAAGTCACACATTAATTAGTCGTCAGGCATTCTTGTTGGGTATCTTCTCGCTTGGGTTTTGCTTTGAACATCATCCTCGCCCAAAGAGACTTCGTGACAGGGTTGCCACCCTGACCTGGAAGAATTTACTAAATCGGAGAGGAGAAATTTACTAGATCGCATTTGTTTTTACTAAATGCTCCAAAAAATTTTTGGCGCGTGCGGCTACGCCGCACGCGCACCATCAAGCATTGATTTTTACTAATACATACATACATATGCGCGTGCGCGCACGTATATATATATATATATATATATATATATATATATATATATATATATATATATATATATATATATATATATATATATATATATATATATATATATATATATATATATATATATATATATATATATATATATATATATATATATATATATATATATATATATATATATATATATATATATATATATATATATATATATATATATATATATATATATATATATATATATATATATATATATATATATATATATATATATATATATATATATATATATATAATGTTACATTTCTACTTACTTTTAATTTCTCGCAGCAGGCTCCTTTTTCTCAATACAAATTTTCAAACGGAGGAGATTCACCTAATCACCTTGGGTGGTTGGCTTTTGTTTTGATTCCAATAGATTCCCAATCATCACTAATCAAAGTGTTATTATAGCTTCATTTTTAGTTGCTAAGATTTGATACACAGAAAGCTGATTTTGTCGACCTTTAGACGCCGGAAGTGAAGGGTCTGTTTATGAAAATAGGTGACTGCTTGTCTGTCTCTGAGACAGACAAACAAAATTGTAAATTGTAAAACAGACAAGCAAAAATTGTAAATTGTTATTTGTTTGCGAAAATTTTTTTTCCCTGAATACATAGAAAAGAAGTTTTGTTTACTATAAATCATGACTTTTTATTAGTGACTAATAAATTGACTCTAAATTTACCAGATTTTTTTTTACTTAATCTAGTAAAATCCTAATGACTGTGGCAACCTTGCTTCGTGAGGGGTCGCCAATTTCTGTGTTTACTGTGTTGGTCGGCCTTTTCTTGTTTTTTTTTTTTTTTTTTTTTCTTATGGCTTGGGGCTTCTACCATCGTTTCAGGTGCTGGTAATTCTTTCAAATTTGTGGGGGACTTGGTAAAAGTTGGGATCGTAGGAAATGTTGAGTTAGAATGGCATTCCATGCCTTCTTTGAAGGATAAAAGTTGGACCGTAGCTTTTTGCCAGATTTCCTCTCCTAGGAGCGTAGTAAAGGCCTTGTTTTTAAGGATATTTTTCAGTTCCACTGGTTCACTGCCAACCTCGATAAGATGGGAAACTGCGAGATATGTGGCTAACCTTTGCAATTCTTGATTATAATGATGAATAATTTGTGGATGCGATAAAACTGGAAGCTGGGAAGAGGAAGGCTGCGATTTGGCGTCAAGTAGAGGAAATTGAGTGGAACATTGGGTAAATGAGAAGCCTTTATCTATTGGGGGTGGGAACTGTTTCCTCTGGTTCTTTGAAACTTCAGTTTGGCTATTTAAGGGTCGACTTGGAGTTGGTTGTCTAGGGATTGTTGCGGCTACGAAGGAATAGGGCAAGTTCAATCTCACAGAGGTTCAGAGGATCTCGGCTCTCTTGTGATAGGCCGGACAAAGTTGCTTCTCAAGTGCCGTGTGCCCCTTATTATTACAATTTTTACAGCAGGCGTCTTTCTCTGTGCAGTTTTCTGTAACGTGGCTAGGTTTTCCCCATTTTCGACATGATTGGAGTGACTGTTTACAATTATTTTTGCTATGACCATGAGCTAGGCAAATTGTGCATTCTAGGGGCTTTGGTTTATAGGACTTAAGGCAAAGGGCCATACCATATAAAAAAACTTCTCTTTGCAACTCATTTTTACATACAATGAGCACTGAGCGACTGGGTATAGGATTACCATAATTTTTCAAGCTGAGTCCCGCTGTTGTTGGTTGGACGGGATGACCCGAAGAATCAATTAATTCAGCTGTAAATTCCTGTTTTGGTATACCGGTGTGAACACCATAAATCACGTATTTATACGACTTTTCTACTTCTTTTGAAGTGGCAAAGATTTTGGAACCCTCAACGATTAATTCCTTGGACCTTGAAAGGACTGAATCCGCGGCCTTGTGAGAGGTAAAATAAAGATCTATCAGACTGTCTTTCAGGAAAACTACTTCAAAAGTTGAGTTAGCTAGTAAAAATATAGGCTTTCTAATATCCATTAACCGATCTCTAGTAAAGGGTTGACCATTGGTTTTCTTGATGGTCTCAATGTAATAGTATGGCTGATCTAAAGAGCTAGGTAGTGATCCAGTTGGTGGGGAATCATCAGGGAGTAATATAATCTCGGTTTGGGGTCCTTCAGAGGCTGATCTAATTGCATAATTTTTTATTTTTTGCCAGGGGTTTCACCAGTACTTTTAGCTTGAAGGATGCTTAGGGCTTGTGTCCCCTTAAGATGTGTGGTTGATTTAGACATAGGAATCGGGGGGGTCTAGTTAAGTTTCTTTTTGAGGGCAGGATAGGTGAGACATCTATGTCTTTTTCAGGAGGTTCCTTTGTGTCAAACATGGGCTATTTGGAACTACAAATCTCACCTCTTATTTCTTTCACTGTTCAGGACTATAAAACAATCCTTGTAATCTTATTAACAAGAACCAAGGTCACTAATATCACTTAGGAGAGTCCCAGGACAGGCACGGTCTGTAAATGTTCAAGTTACACACGGGAAATCTCGACTGGCACGGGGAATTATAGAAAGCGTTGTCGTAGAAACTTCAAAAAAGGCTCATTCGATTGGAAATTCAAAGGACTAGTGCCCTTTTTAATAGTCGAAGGTGATTGGAGGGCAACTGACCCGCCTCTCACGCCCACCTTTTCCCCAAACACATCCAATAAAATTTGGAGATATTCATTTGTTTAACGTAGTTGAAAGTTCTGGAAATTAAGTCTTTGAGGATGACAACCCCCCCCCCAGAGTCCTCATGGTAAGGGTTGTAAGTTATGCCCTGTGGGCACATAAGGTTCTTACAGAAAATGTTGCCGTAGAAACTTCAAAAAGGGCACATTCGATTGGAAATTGAAATGGCTAGTGCCCTTCTTAATAGTCGAAAGTGATTAGAAGGCAACTAATACCCCTTAGACGCCCACCATTTCCCCAAACACATCCAATTAAAATTTTGAGATAGCGATTTTATTCCACGCACTTGAAAGTTCAGGATATTATACCTTTGAGCAGGACACTCCCCCCACATTCTTCAGGGCAAGGGTTATAAGTCATGCCCTGGGGGCATATAAGGTTTTTATTGAAATCTTTGTTGTAGAAACTTGAAAAAGGGCTTATTCGAATGGAAATTCAAAGGGCTAGTGCCCTTTTTAATGGTCGAAAGTGAATTGAGGGTAACTAACCCCCATCTCACGCCCACCTTTTACCCAAACACATCCTATGAAAATTTTTAGATAGCCATTCAACGTAGTTGAAAGACTTGGAAATTAGGTCTTTAAGGATGACAACCCCTCCCCCCTACAGCGCTCAGGGCAAGGGTTGTAAGTTATGCCCTGGGGACATATAAGCTTCTTATAGAAAGTAACCCCCCCTGCCCTCAGGGCAAGGGTTGTAAGTTATGCCCTGGGGGCATATAAGGTTTTTATTGAAAGTGTTGTCGCAGAATCTTCAAAAGGGCTCATTAATTGGAAATTGAAAGGGTTGGTGCCTTTTTTATTAGTTGAAAGTGATTGGAGAGAAACTAACGCCCCTCTTACACCCACCATTTCCCCAAAAACATCCAATCAAAATTTTGAGATAGCCGTTTTGTGAAACGTAGTTGAAAATTCTGGAAATTAGGTCTTTGAGGATGACAACCACCCCCACAGCCCTTAGGCTAAGGGTTGTAATTTATGCCCTGGCGGCATATAAGGTGTTTATAAAAAAAAGCGCTTTCGTAGAAACTCAAAAAGGGCTCGTTCGATTGGAAATCGAAAAGCCTATTGCCCTTTTTAATAGTGGAAAGTGATTGGAAGGTTTGACATTTTTATAGTAAAGATTGATATAGGTACAAATGTATTTTTTTTTTTTTTTTGACGAGGGCACTTTGTATCGAAGTAGTTGTCGTAGGAACTTCGAAAAGGGTTCATTCAATTGAAAATAGAAAGGGCTGATACCCTTTTTAATAGTCGAAAGTGATTGGAGGGCAACTAATCTCCCTCCCATGCCCACCCTCCCATTTGCCCATTATGTTTAAAAGCTAAATGTTGCTTTAAGATTAAATCAAAATGCACTGTTTTAATGCTAATTCCCGATAAGGCATCTCAGCAGTATCCCAAGAACGACTGAGGTTATTATGTTTAAACTTTCGGGGCTACTTCTGCACTTAAAATTTAACCAAATGAAAATAGCGTAAATGTATCCAAGCTATCAAACATAGTAAACAGATTTTTTTGCGAATGTTATCAAGTTTTCCATTTCAGGTCAACTAGAGGAGGTATGAAACTAAATTAAACACTACTATTTGTTTCCAGATTTTTAAAAGGGTGTATGTTGTTAAAAACTGCTGAATTTTTTTTCCAGCATACAAATAGCAGGTCAAACTATAAAGTCTTAAAAAAACGAAAATATTTAAAGTATTATTTTTTTTTCCTGAAAAGACTGTGTCAATATAAAACGAACAGAAATTAATTAAAAAAAACTTTTTCCACAAAATAACTTTTTCGGAGAAAAGTAAAGAACTCCATTAAACTAAAAATGAGCAAAAATCAAATCAAATAATTTACCAAGCATAAAACTACCAGAAATCAGCATCGATAAATAAATGAAACTCAAAATGAAGAGAAATTATAATAAATAACCGAGTCAAACTCAAAACGAACAGAAATTAACATGAGTAGGGCTCAAAACCCCTATGCCTTTCCAAGGCCAGAACATAATTTGCACTTTACTGAAAAAAATGCAAGCGAGTGTGCATTGTCAGTTTAATATACATATACTGATATTTAGTAATCAAAATTTTAATATTATTTGATTTATTAAAGTTATAAAAGTAAAAACATTTATATTTTTTTCAGTAAAGTGCAAATTATGTTCTGGCCTTGGGAAGGCATAGGGGTTAAAAGTCTAAAAAATACTGCGTCATTGGCGCTTTACTAAAAACCAGTTTTATGACAAACATTTTCTTTTGTACTTAATATTGAAAATAATCATTAAAATTATAGTAACATTTTGAACTGATGAGCTTTCAGCAATTAATATCATTATACATCAAATATTCACTTTAATTTATTAGCTCTATTTAAAGTTGTTCAAAATGGATATAGTTTTACTACAAACAAGTGTTTGAATACTGCCTCCTTCCTTAACTGTAAATAAAAAGCAAAAGAGTACTGTGTTTTTGGCGCTTAACTGAAAACTAATTATATTAGAAATATTTTCTTTTCCAGTTCTTACAGCATTGAAAATAAAAATAAAATTACAGTGAAATAAATTTTTGAACGGATGGATCTTTCAACAAATAATATCATTACACATCAAATATTCAATTTGATCTTGTTTATACTTTCCAAGACTGTTCAAGACGCATATAGTTTTCAGTAAAGCGCCAATAACGCAGTAGGTTTTAGACTTTTACAGTGAGAGAAGGAGGTACCCAAACTCATGTTTGGAGTAATTTTTGTTCGTTTCAAGCTTGATTTGCATATTCAATTTAAGTTTCACTCGTTTTAAGATTTATTTATTAATTTTCGTTAATATCTATTGTATGTTTTTTATTTATTGTTTATTTAATTTCTGTTCGTTTTAAGTTTCATTTATATTTCAATAGGGGATTTTTTTTTTTCGTTTTAAGATTGATTTTTATATTCAATATAAGCATTTCTCGCTTTAAGATCTATTTATTCATTTATATTATTACTTGTTGTATGTTTTTTGCTATGATTGTTTATTTAATTTCTGTTCGTTTTGGGCTTCATTTATTATTTAATAGTAATTCTGGTCGTTTTGAGTTTGAATTTTAACTGGTATTTGTATCTTCTGAGCTTAAATTTAAAATTGTCTTTATTTTTCTTTGACAAATTTATTTTTCGGACAGTTTTTTTTAAATTAATTTTTGTTCGTTTTTGATTGCAAAAAGTTTCAAGTTTTTAAAAATTCCTTATTTCAAAATCAAACTTAAAAAAACAAATCAAATGTCCATCAAAGTATCAAAACTGGTATCAAAGTAACAATATCAAAGTGAAAAAATGGATTTGTGTCAACCTCGGAGTTTTTATCTGATATTTGAACTATTTTTAACAAAATTTCTATCTCAAAATTTTTATAGGATGGGTTTGGGGAAAAGGGGGTGGGGGGGCTAATTAACCTTCGGTCTCTTTTGACTCTTTAAAAGTGAACTAGAACTTTCTATTTTCAATTAAATGAGCCCTCTCTGAGGTTTATACGAGCATATCTTCTATAAGAACCATATATATCGCAAGAGTATAGCTTACAACACCTGTCCCTGGGCCCTGGGGGGCTCTGTCGACCCCGGAGTTTTAATATCTGATGGTTGAACTATTTTAAACAAAATTTTCACCTCAAACTTGAATTTGATGTGTTTATCTATCCGACAAACCCAAAGGCATAGAGGGCGGGAGGGGCTAGTTGCCCTCTGATCTTTTTCACTCTAAGAAAATGAACTACAACTGTTAACTTCTATCCAAATGAACCCTCTCTGAACCCTCTCTGAAATAAACACTGCCTGACCCCCGGGCCCTGAGTGGTTGTGTCGAACACTGGAATTTTTGTTATCTGACCTTTTAACTATTTTAAAAAAATGGCTCTCTCAAAGTTCTTATCGAACAGGTTTGAACAAAATAAGGCGTGGAAAGGGGGTTAGCTGCCTTCAAATCTCTTTTGACTCTTAAAAATTGAACGAGAACTTTCAATTTCCGATCATATGAGCCCTCTCCGAAGTTTATACGAGCGTACCTTCCATAAGAACCATATATGCCCCCAGAGCAATACTTACAATGCCTTCCCCGGACCCTGAGGTGGGGTTGCGTCAACACAGGAGTTTTTCTTATCTGACCTTTGAACAATTTTTAACTAGATGGCCATATGTAAAGCAGTTTTTGTTATATGATCTTTGAACTATTTTTAACAAAATGGCTACCTCAAATTTTTAATCAGATTTATTTGGGGGAAAAGGGCTTGGGGGGCTAGTTGACCCCTGATCACTCTTGACTCTTAAAAAGGGCACTAGAACTCTCGATTTCCAATCGAATGAGCCCCCTTTGAAGTTTATACGACAACCCCTTCTATATGAAGTGCCTCTGGGAGAAAAAGTAAATGGAGTGTGGGGGGAGGCTAGCTACCTTCCAATCACTTTTGGCTCTTAACAAGTGAATTACAAATTTCAATTTCCAATCAAATGATCCCTCTATGAAGTTTATACGAGCATTCCTTCCATAAAAACCATATATGCCCCCAGGGCATAAATTACAACGCCCACCTCTGGGTCTTTGGGGGCTGTGTCGACACCAGAGTTTTGATGTGGAGGTGGGAGAGGGGCTAGTTGCCCTCTGATCTCTTTTGACTCTTAAAAAGTGAACAAGAACTTTCAATTACCAATCAAATAAGCCCTCTCCAAGTTTTATACGAGCATCCCTTCCATAAGAACTATATATGTCCCTAGAGCATTACTCATAACGCCTGCCTCCGGTTCCTAGGGGGTTACGTCGCCACAGGAATTTTCCTTATCTGACCTTTGAACTATTTTTAATGAAATGGCTATTATCAACATTTCATTGGATCGGCTTGGGTAAAAAGGGTGTGTGGGAGGGACTAGTTGCCCTCGGATATCTTTTGACTCCTAAAAATTAAACTAGAACTTTCAGTTTCCAATCAAATGAGCCCTCTCTGATGTTTTACGACCATCCCTTTCATAAGAACCATATATGCCCCCAGGACAACACTTACAACGCCTATCCCCCGGGCCCTGGGGGGAGTTTTTGTTATCTAATTTTTGAACAATTTCCAAAAAACTGGGTATCTCAAAATTTGTAGCGGATGGGTTCTGGCAAAAAAAAGACGTGGGGGGGCAAGTTGCCCTTAACTCTCTTAACTCTTAAAGAGATAACTAGAACTTTCAATTTCCAATCAAATGAGCCCTCTATGAAGTTGATACGAGCATCCCTTTCATAAGAACCATACATGCCCTTAGGGCATAACTTAGAACGCCTTTTCCTGGGCCCTGGGGGGTTGTATTGACACCTGAGTAAACTATTTTGAACTATTTTTAACAATGTTTTTATCTCAAAATTTTCATCACATGGGTTTGGAAAAACAAAGCGTGGGGGGAGGGGGGCTAACTGCCCTCGGATCTCTTTTCACTATTAAAAAGTGAGCTCAAACTTTGAATTACCAATCAAAACAGCTCTCTCTGAAGTTTATACCATCATCCCTTTTATAAGAACCATATATGCCCCAGGGCATAACGTACAACGCCTGCTCCCGGGCCCTGGGGAGTTGCGACGACACCTGAGTTTTTGTTATCTGATTTTTGAGCAATTTTTAACTTAATGGCTATCTCAAAATTTTGATTGAATGCATTTGTAGAAAAAGGGGTGTGGGGGGGGACTAGTTGCCCTCCAGTCTCTTTTGACTCTTAAAACGTGAACAAGAACTTCCAATTTCCAATCAAATGAGTACTCTTTGAAGTCTATACGAGCATCTCTTCCATAATACCAATATATGCCCGCATGGTATACCTTAAAAAGCCAGCTCTTGGGCCCAGGTGGGTTGTGTCGATACCAGGTTTTTTTTCGTATGATCTTTGAACTATTTTTAACAAAATCAATATCTAAAAATTTTAATCGGATGCATTGGGAGAAAAAGGTTTGGGAGGGGGGAAGCTGGTTACCCTCCGATATCTTTTGATGCTTAAAAGTGAACTTGAACTTCCAATTTCCAATCAAATGGGCCCTCTCTGGAGTTTATGAGAGCATTCTTTCCATAAGAACCATATATGCCTCCAGGGTATAATTTATAACCCTTGCTCCTGAAGACTGTGGGGGGAGTGTCCTGCTCAAACATATAATTTCCAGAAGTTTCAACTAAGTTGAACAAAATGGCTATCTTAAAATGTTGATTGGATGTGTTTGGGGAAATGGTGGGTGTGGAAGGGGTGTTAGTTGCCTTCCAATTACTTTCGACTATTAAAAAGAGAACTAGCAATTTAAATTTCCAATTGAGTTAGCCCTTTCTGAAGTTTCTACGACAACACTTTCTATAAAACCTTATATACCCCCAGGGCATAACTTACAACCCTTTTCCTTAGGGCTGTGGGGGTGTTGTTATCCACAAAGACCTAATTTCCTGAATTTTCAACTATGTTGAGCAAAATGGCTCTCTCAAAATTTTGATTGAATGTGTTTGGGGAAAAGGTGGCCGTGAGAGGTGGGTTAGTTGCTCTCCAATCACTTTCGACTATATGAAAGGGCACTAGCCCTTTGAATTT
This sequence comes from Artemia sp. Qi Xiang Cuo, assembly GCF_049724085.1. Lineage (NCBI taxonomy): Eukaryota > Metazoa > Arthropoda > Branchiopoda > Anostraca > Artemiidae > Artemia > Artemia sp. Qi Xiang Cuo. Next base: position 24,104,406 of record NC_142813.1, read on the forward strand.
CCAATCGAATAAGTCCTTTTTGAAGTTTGTATGACAAAGCTTTCTATAAAAACCTTATATGCCCCCAGGGCATAACTTACAACCCTTGCCCTGAGGGCTGGGGGGAATGCCTTCCTCAAAAACATAATTTCTATCTGAAAATCAACTACGCTGATCAAATTGGCTATCTCGAAATTTTGATTGGTTGTGTTTTGGGAATTGGTGGGCGTGGAAGGGGTTTTAGTTTCTTTCCAATCCCTTTTGAACCTCAAAATGGGCACTAGAACTCTGGATTTCAAATTGAATGAGCCCCCTTTGAAGTTTTTACGACGACCCCTTCCATATGAAGTGCCTCTGGGAAAAAAAATAAGACATTGGAGCCGTATGGCCTTTACTATAGGCAACACTATAGCGTTGCCTCTGAAATAGTCCAACGATCAAATATCAAAACTTTGGGATAAAAATACCATCCCCCCCCCAGAAATAGGGGGAACTAAGGGTTGTAACTTGTGCCCCGGGGGCATATAAGGTCTTATAGAAGAGGCGGTCATACAAACTTCGGAGGGGACTCAAATTATTAGAAATTCAAAGTTCTAGTTCTCTTTTTAAGAGTCAAAAGCCATTCGATAGCAAGTACCCCCCTCCACCAACTCTTTTTCCCCCAAATGCGTCCGCTTGAATATCTTATATTGCCATTTCGTTCAAAATAGACCAAATATCGTATAACAAAAGTCCAAGGATATCACAGCCCCTTCCCTTCCCCAAGAACCCGTGGGCAATGGTTGTTAATTATGCCCCCGGGGCATATAAAGTTTTTTTATGGAAGGAATGGTAATACACACATCGAAGCGATGCAATCCTTCGATTGCCAATCGGAATTTCCAGTGCCGTTTTTTAGTCAAAAGTGATCGGAGTAAAACTAGACCCCTCCCAGCAAGGTCCTTTTCCCAAAATGCATCTGATCAAAATTTTGATATATCCATTTTGTTCAAAAAAGTTTAAATATAAAATAACGAAACTCTGGGGTTGACACAACACCTCAGGGTTGGGGTTTGTATGTAAGGAGGGGTCGTATAAACTTCGGAAGTGGATCATTTGATTAGAAATTGAAAGTTCTAGTTACCGTTTTAAGAGTCAAAAGTGAACGGATGGCATCTACTCCTCCCCCTCACACACACCCTCTTTTCCTCAATATACGTAACTTACGAATTAACTTACATAACGAACTTCTATATTCATATATTTTTAATACGTACATTAGGGGGTTCGCCCCCTAGTCAATACCTCGCTCTTTATGCTAAAGTTCGAATTTCGTTCCAATTCTTAAAAAATGACTCCTTAATCACAAAGACCGTTAATTAGAATAAATAGCTCTTATGAAAGTACTTAAAAAACTTAAGCGTAAAGAGCGAGGTATTGGCTAGGGGATGAACCCAATCATATACGTAATAATTTCTGTTCGTTTTAAGTTTTGATGTTGCTTTTTACTTTCAGTTGAAAAACTTGTTTTTTTTTAATTTAATTTCTGATCGTTTTTTTTTTAATAATACTGGGAAATCCAGTACCCCCTTCATAGCAATGTTCCTTCCCCCATGGAAAAATCCTCCCACGTAACCCCCGGCCCCCCCCCCCACTACCAGAAAAATCCCCCCTGAAAACGTATATAATAACCAATAACCAATACTATGTGTAAACAATGGACAAAGTTCATAACTTGCAGCCCTTCCCCCGGGGACTGTAGAGGATTAAGTCATCCTGAAAGACATAGTTGCTAGATTTCCGACTATGCTTAACAAAATGGCCATCTAAAAATTTTGATCGGGTGACCTTGGGAAAAAATGAGAGTGAGAGAGGGCCTAGTTGGCCTCCATTTCTTTTGGTCACTTAAAAAGGGCACTAAAACTTTTAATTTCTGTTCGAATGAGCCCTTTCGCGATATTCTAGGACCATTGGGTCGATACGATGACCCCTGGGAAAAAAAATAAATACGCATCTGTGATCTTTCTTCTGGCAAAAAAATCAAAATTCCACATTTTTGTAGATATGAGCTTGAAACCTCTACAGTAGAGTTCTCTGATACGCTGAATCTGATGGTGTGATTTTCATTAAGGTTTTACGACTTTTAGGGGGTGCTTTCCTCTTTTTTCAAAAATCAAACAAATTTTCTCCGGCGCGTAAGTTTTGATTGGTAAGACTAAACTGGATTAATCTTGCATATTTGGAACTAGCATAAAAATTTGATTCTTTTGATGTATCTATTGGTATCAAAATTCCATTTTTTTAAGTCTCCGTTACTATTAAGCCGGGTTGCTCCTTACCTACAGTTCGTTACCACGAGCTGTTTGATTATTTTTCAGCAATCGTAGTGTTAAGATTAATAGTATACACACAGTGCCTTCTGGTTAGTTCAATAATATAATAGCTTTACCGATTCTGAACTGAACTTAAAAAACTTTAAACTTTTTATCATGTCTTAAAAAGATATTTCTTATACATATAAGAAAAGAAGTTCGGTACAGATGTTTATCTAACAACAATTTCTACTAAGCTTAAACCTTTTTTTTAAGGTTTTTGAATTGTTATAATCCCTTGTTAAAATATGTATGCAAATATTTTTGCATTTACCATTTTTTTTTACTCTTTAAACAATTTGTCTTTTCGTACTGTCTATTCAAAGATATTTTATTATTACAGCAAGTCCAATTTCTAACAACAATTTCTACTAAGCTTCAAACTTTTTGTTTTCCTTTTTAAGGTTTTGAATTGTTGTAACCCTTATCAAAATATATGCAAATTGGTTTGCAGTTACCAGTGTTTTGCCCTTTATAAAATTTAATATAAATTTCTGCGTACATGAAAATCTTCAATTTTTCCACAGAAGTGTGACAACGTCATTGCAATACTGATGTATACAAAAATGACGTCACTCACATGAATTTCTTTTTTTTCAAAATTAAGGCTCTTAACAGATTTCTTCAAACTTGTGGCCTATCTAGATCGTTTTTTTATGCGAAAATATTACAGGACGCCAATTTTACCGAAAAATATGAAGCCGAGAAAGAAGCCTGCCTCGTGCCGAGTGCAAGGGCCCGGCAGCTAGTAATTGCAAAAATATTTGTATATATTTTAACAAGGGATTACAACAATTCAAAAACCTTAAAAAAGAAAAACCAAAAGTTTGAAGCTTAGTACATATCGTTTTTAGAAATCGGACTTGCTTTAGAAATCAAATCATAGGCAGCGCAATACCGCTGCCTAAGCAAAGAACGTAGTTGGCACAATGTATTATTTTTTTTTACATACCAGGGCACTTCGTATCGAAGGAGTTGTCGTAGAAACTTGGAAAAAGGCTCATTCGATCGGAAATTGGAATGGCTAGTGCCCATTTTAATGGTCGAAAGTGATTGTAAGGCAACTAACACCCCTTCCACGCCCACCATTTCCCCAAACACATCCAATCAAAATTTTGAGAGAGTCATTTTGTTCAGCGTAGTTGATTTCCACATAAAAATAATGTTTTTGAGGAGAAAACTCCCCCACAGCCCTCAGGGCAAGGGTTTTAAGTTATGCCCTGGAGGCTTATAAAAACGATGTTGGCACAATGTATTATTTATTATTTTTTTCCTTTAGAACAGGACACTTTGTATCGAAACATTTGTCATAGAAATTTCAAAAAGGGCTCATTCAATTGGAAATTGGAAAGCTTGTGCCCTTCTTAATAGTCGAAAGTGATCTGAAGGCAACTAACACACCTTCCACGCCCACTATTCTCCGAAACACATCTAATCAAAAATTTTTTATAACCATTTTGTTCAGCGTAGTTGATTTCATGATAGAAATTATTTTTTTAGGAAGACACTCCCCCACAGCCTTCAGGGCAAGGGTTTTCAGTTATGCTCTGGGGGCATGTAAGGGTTTTATGGAACGCTTTGTCGTAAAAACTTCAACAAAGGCTCATTTGACTGGAAATTCAAGGGGCTAGTGCCCTTTTTAATAATCGAAAGTGATTGTAGGGCAGCTAACTCCCCTCTCACGCCCACCTTTTCCCCAAGCACATCCTATCACAATTTTGGGATAGTCATTTTGTTCAACGTAGTTGAAAGTTCTGGAAATTAGGTCTTTGAGGATGACAACCCCCACAGCCGTCTGTGCAAGGGTTGTAAATTATTCCCTGGGAGTATATAAGGTTTTTATGGAAAGCGTTGTCGTAAAAACTTCAAAAAAGGCTCATTCGATGGGAAATTCCAATGACTAGTGCCCTTTCTAATAGTCGAAAGTGATTAGAGGGAAACTAAATCCACTTCCAACCCCACCATTTCCCAAGACACATCCAATCAAAATTTTGAGATAGCATTTTGTTCAACGTAGTTGAAAGTTCTGGCTTTCATTAGGCAAATATTTCTTTGGGCATGACACACTCCCCCCACAGTCTTCAGGGCAAGGGTTATAAGTTATGTCCTGGTGGCATATAAGGTTTTCATTGAAATCATTGTCGTAGAAACTTGAAAAAGGGCTCATTCGATTGGATATTCAAAGGGCTAGTGCCCTTTTTAATAGTCGAAAGTGATTTGAAGGCAACTAGCCCCCTCTCATTCCCACCATTTATCCAAACACATTCAATCAACATTTTGAGACAGCCATTTTGTTCAACGTAGTTAAAAGTTTTAGAAATTAGGTTTTTGAGGATGATAACCACCTCAGAACCCTTGGGGCAAAGGTTTTAAGATATACCCTGTGTGCATATAAGGTTTATAGAAAGCGTTGTCTATAACAACGAAAAATATTTGAAAAATAATGTAATTGAAAAATATTTGTATATATTTTAACAAGGGATTACAACAATTCAAAAACCTTAAAAAAGAAAAACAAAACGTTTGAGGCTTAGTACATATCGTTTTTAGAAATCGGACTTGCTTTAGAAATCAAATCCTAGGCAGCGCAATACCGCTGCCTAAGCAAAGAACGTAGTTGACACAATGTATAATGTTTTTTTTCCAAACCAGGGCATTTTGTATCGAAGGAGTTGTCGTACAAACTTGGAAAAAGGCTCATTCGATCGGAAATTGGAACGGCTAGTGTCCTTTTTAATAGTTGAAAGTGATTGGAAGGCAACCTTGCCCCAGCCATTTAAACGTTTTCCTCTCTATTACTTGGACTATCTGTCTTGGCTTGTCTCTGTCTACAATTAGCCATGTCTTGATGCAACCTATGCAACCTGCTGCAACGCTTTCATATAAACCTTATATGCCCACAGGGTATATCTTAAAACCTTTGCCCCAAGGGTTTTGAGGTGGTTATCATCCTCAAAAACCTAATTTCTAAAACTTTTAACTACGTTGAACAAAATGGCTGTCTCAAAATGTTGATTAAATATTTTTGGATAAATGGTGGTCATGAGAGGGGGGTTAGTTGCCCTCAAATCACTTTCGACTATCAAAAAGGGCACTATCCCTTTGAATATCCAATCGAATGAGCCCTTTTTCAAGTTTCTTCGACAAAGGTTTCAATGAAAACCTTATATGCCATCAGGACATAACTTATAACCCTTGCCCTGAAGACTGTGGGGGGAGTGTCATGCTCAAAGGCATATTTGCCTAATGAAAGCCAGAACTTCCAACTACGTTGAACAAAATGGCCATCTCAAAATTTTGATTGGATGTGTCTTGGGAAATGGTGGGGTTGGAAGTGGATTTAGTTTCCCTCTAATCACTTTTGACTATTAGAAAGGGCACTAGTCCTTTGAATTTCCCATCGAATGAGCCTTTTTTGAAGTTTTTACGACAACGCTTTCTATAAAAACCTTATATACCCCAGGGCATAACTTACAACCCTTGCCCAGAGGTCTGTGGGGGTTGTCATCCTCAAAGACCTAATTTGCAGAACTTTCAACTACTTTGAAAGGGGGGTTAGTTGCCCTCCAATCACTTTCGACTATTAAAAAGGGCGCTAGCCCTTTGAATTTTCAATCAAATGAGCCTTTTTTGAAGTTTCTACGACAACGCGTTCTATAAAAGCCTTATATGCCCCCAGGGCATAGCTTACAACCCTTGCTCTGAGGCCTCTGGGGGAGTGTCCTCCTCAAAAACATAATTTCTATCTGGAAATCAACTACTTTTTTGAACTTTTATTCAGAATTGAAGTTATCAAGTATTTTGCAGTAGGTTGCATAGGTTGCATCAAGACATGGGTAATTGTAGACAGAGACAAGCCAAGACAGATAGTCCAAGTAATAGAGAGGCAAATGTTTAAATGGCTGGGGCACGGGTAAATGGCAGGAGTATGCATGGTTTCTCTTACTGGACACATACTTGTTAGTTGTTTTTGGAATGGCATGCCTGCCTAGAGTCTCAGGTATGCTGACCAAGAATTCAAAAATTGACATAAGACCGTTAGATTGCCTGTAATGAGAGGCAAACAAGGCACGCCCGCCTATGGTCTTAAGAAGGTTGACCAATAACTTAGAATTGACATAGGACCATAAATTTGCTTGAAATAACAGGTAAACAAGATTGTGCCAACACCGTTCTTATATGCCTCCAGGGTACAACTTAAAACCCTTGCCCTGAGGCCTGGGGGGGAGTGTCCTCGTCAAAAATGTAATTTCTATCTGGAAATCAACTACACTGAACAAAATGGTTATAAAAATTTTTTTGATTAGATGTGTTTCGGGAAATAGTGGGTGTGGAAGGTGTGTCCTTCCACGCCCACCACTTCCCCAAACACATCCAATCTAAAATTTGAGATAGAAATTTTGTTCAGCGGAGTTGATATCATCATAGAAATTATGTTTCTGAGTAGGACACTTCCCCACATTCCTCAGGGCAAGGGTTGTAAGTTACGCCCTGGGGGCATATAAAGTTTTTATAGAAAGTGTTGTCGTAGAAACTTCAAAAAGGGCTCATTAGATTGGAAATTGAAATGGCTAGTGCCCTTTTTAATAGTCGAAAGTGATTGGAAGGTATCTAACACCCCTTCCACGCCCACCGTTTCCCGGGACACATCCAATGAAAGTTTTGAAATAGCTATTTGGTCTAACGCAATTGAAAGTTCTTGAAATTATATCCTTTAGAAAGATACTCCCCCCACAGTCTTCGGGGCAGGTTTGTTAAATTATGCCCTTGGGACATATACGGCTTTTTTTGAAAGTTTTATCGTAGTTGGAAGTGATTGGAGCATAACTAACACCCCTCTCACACCCACCATTACCCTAAACACATCCAATAAAAATTTGAGATAGCCATTTTGTTCAACGTAGCTAAAAAGTCCGGAAATTATAACAAATGAATGTGCATTGTCAGTTTAATATACATATACTGATATTTAGTAATCAAAATGTTAACATTATTTGTTTTATTAAAGTTATAAGAGTAAAAACATTTATGTTTTTTTCAGTAAATTGCAAATTATGTTCTGGCATTGGGAAGGCATAGGGGTTGTGAGCCCTACTCATGTTAATTTCTGCTCATTTTGAGTTTGACTCGGTTATTTATTGTAATTTCTGTTTGTTTTGGGTTTTATTTACTTATTGATGCTGATTTGTGGTAGTTTCACGCTTGGTAGATTATTTGATTTTATTTTTGATCATTTCTGGTTTAATGGAGTTCTTTACTTTTCTTTGAAAAACTAATTTTTTGGAAAAAGTTTTTTTAATTAATTTCTGCTCGTTTTATATTGACATAGTCTTTTCAGGGAAAAAGAAAACTATAGTTTAAATCTTTTTGTTTTTTTTAAGACTTTGTAGTTTGGCCTGCTATTTGTATGCTGGAGAAAAAATTTTCAGCAATTTTTCAGCAATTGCCATGTGTCATCTAACAGCGTGTGTTTTTGCCCTTCATTTTCATTTTTGACATGCTCTAATTGTCGTTTTCGAAAATCTTCCAACCACCCGTGTCTTTGCTCTTCAATTTCATTTTTGATACGTTTTTAGATTTTGATTACTTCAGACAATTTAGCAATGGCCTTTGCTATAGCTGTCTGTATTGGTGTTGTTGCAATTGATGATCCAAATTGTCAAATTTCACGTCTTACCCCGTTTGATAGTTCAGGTGTTGGTTTCAAAGAATCGTCATTTATAGTAACTGCAACTGTAAATTTTCGCTTTTTTTACCTTTCAACAGACATTATATTATTTAAATAATTGTTGCGTTGGAAACTCAACAATCTTATTTATGCTATGCATGACATCACATAAGAAAATACTTATATGATGCCATATATGATGTAATAAGAAATACTTATATGATGTAATAACATAGTACATTACGTCATTTGCAAAAACCAATATTCAAGCTCTCAACGATTTTTCTCAGACTTCTGATCTATCTAGATGGGTTTTTTTTTAGGCGAGAATATCCCAAGATACAAATTTTCTGGAAAAAAATATGGAGACGTTTTCGAGAACATACATACATACATAAATACATACATACATACACAACTATTACTCACAAATACATATTGATATATATATATATATATATATATATATATATATATATATATATATATATATATATATATATATATATATATATATATATATATATATATATATATATATATATATATATATATATATATATATATAGTGTGTGTGTGTGTGTGTGTGTGTGTGTGTGTGTTTGGATGTGCGTCTGTGTGCGTGTGCGTCTCTGTGTATTTGTGTGTGCGCGCCCGTGTGTGTGTGTGTATCCGTTCATAATAACTAGAGAAGGAAAAGCGAAACATCCGTTATTATTAGAGGTACTTTTTATGCTAGATGTACATTAAACAAAGAAAACAACATCCATAGGTTCCATCAGCAGTTCAAAAGCAAGAAGGGATTATTTTTTTATGTGGAATTTTAAAAGAGCAAACTACAAAATTAGGGTTTTTACTTCATATTTGAATTTTGCCTTAAATGGTGGGCAACTCGCTATTCAATATCACTATATATGTTAATAATCCTAATTTTTTTTTAACAATATGCCATTTACTTAAACAACACCTTAATGCTCACTTGTTACCGTTTTGCGATTGTAAATTAATTTCAAATGCAGCCATGTAATGGCCATTCAAAAGATGAAGAAAATACCTATAATCACCGGTCCACTCAATTGCTTTAGCGTTGAACCTATCATTAAGTGCTAAATTAATGTAGATTTCCTAGTCTGTCAGGTATTGTATGGTAAACTCAGGTTTTATGGTATTAATTAGCTGAAGCTCAGAACAACCCTTTTCTTGCTTGCTTTTGTCAAATAGTTTAAATTAGCAGACTAAAAATTACTAGGCGAGCCGGATGTTAAAGATGCATTCCTAATAAAAATACCCAAGAATTTATCGTTGAGATTCAGTAGCAAAAAAGAAAAATCTTGCTTTCTTTTCGAGTTGGATCTAAAGATTATTATAATCTCTAGGCTCACACGAGAAGAATTAGGAATGAATTTATTCCCTATCATCTAAAATATTTGGGAAAAAGTTGAAAAGGTTCAAAGTAGAAATGTGATCCAATCCGTTGTAAAGTCTAAGAGTCATCTTTGTTTGACAGCGATATATTGAAATACCGGAAAATGATGAATTGAACAAAAATAAAAACCTAAAGGGCACGGAAGCCCTTTCTCAATGCAAATCTTGTGTTTAAATGGAAATTGCCCCCAAAATTTTGTTTCTAAACTCCTTTATAAGGAGTTTCAACCTCTCAATATGGTATACGAAAGATTACCAGGGGTCAGTTACCAGAAAACAGGTACACATGCAGCATTTTATCCACGATGAAGGGGGGAGATAATAAGTTGAGAGTAAATAAAAAAAACACGAAAGAAGGTGATTCAAAGCAGAATACAAAAACTGCAGGTAAAACCGTAAGAACCCTAATATTTAGGGGTAGATGACAAAAGCCTCAAGCCTCCCTCTTTATACATTGTTTGGTATAGGCCTGGCTAAGAATACTCCCATAGGGGGGGGTAGTAATCTAGCTATGAGGCAGGGAAATCTACCGCTTCCTCTCGTAACTGAGCTTTACCTTCACTTTTGAAGATTGTTCTATGGGGAGCAATATGTATGTTATTGAATGCACGAGCCCCCCCCCCTTGTTCCTGTAAGCTCTGCCTTTGGTAGAATTCTCGATCACTCCAGAAATACCTCCTACTGTGGAAATTATTTCCCGGAAATCAAAACACGCGGAAAATAGTCCCCGGATAATTTCCCGAACATCTCCACATAAAAAATATGGCAAAGAGAATGTAAGGTAATTAAAAGGAATTTTGTATAGTAATTCTTTCAAATCCCCGCAGTGTAACATTTCCCCTGGATAATTCACCCCCCTCCCCAGAGATTTCCTTCCCCAAGGAAGTTTCTCCATATTGAAATCCATCCCAAGCACACCCCCCCCCCCCCGAAAAAAAAAATGTTTGTATACTTTCGAATAACCAATACTATACGTAAACAATGGGCAAATTTCATAACTTACAGGCCTCTTTCCACGGACTGTGGGGGGTCACTTTAAACCACAGTTTATATAATTATCCAGTATGATCATTCCCTATCTCACCCATTATAAATCAGATCGACTTACGAATAATGCACTTTGTAACCATTTCTCATTGATAGACGCAAACACACTGATCCATAACTGCACGAAGAAGTGGGAGGAGCTTTTTGTTCGCACCGAGAACGAAGACCAGAAATGATCTGCGATAAGCTTACTGGATAATTATATAAACTGTGCTTTAAACCTAAGGACATAGTTATTTGATTTTTCAACTATAATGAACAAAATGGCTATATTAAAATTTTTATCTGATAAATTTGGGGAAAAATCGGCGTGGGAGGGGGCCCCATTTCCCTCCAATCTTTTTGGTCCCTTAAAAAGGATACTAGAACTTTGAATTTCCGTTCGAATACATCCTCTCCCGATCTTTTAGGACCATTATTTCACCCCTGATGATCACCCATAGGTGATCGTCAACACAAAAACAACAAAACAACAACAACAACAAATTTAACACGCATACGTGATCTGTCCTCTGGTAAAAATAGTAAAATTCCACATTTTTGCGGATAGGAACTTGATACTTCAACAGTAGGGTTCTTTGGTGTGCTGAATATGATGGCGTGGTTTTCATTGAAATTTCTTGCATTTTAGAGCTGGCCCCACCTCCCCGGATAAATCCCCCTCCCCACGGACATATCCTCTAGACAATTCAATCCCATTGAAAATTTGACCCGGACAATTACAGTTAACAACTCCACGCGTAAAATTGAGACGGAAAAGAGAAGGCAAGACATTAAATAATTTTTTTATAGGAATTCTGGCAAATTCCCCGGTGTATAATTTCCCTGGAAAGTTCACCCCCCCCCCCCCTGGAAACTTCCCTCCCGATAAAAATTCCCCCGTGGAAAAAACCCACAGCCAAAAATCCCCTCCCCCCACCAGAAAATGTATACATACTTCACAATAACAAATACTATGTTTAAAAAACGGGGAAAATTTTATGAATTAAACACCTCTCCCCTGGGGATGTGGAATGGGGGGCGGTGGGCCATGTTATATCTAAAGCCATAGCTATTGGGCCTTTCAACTATGATGAGGAAAATGACTATCTGAAAATTTTGATCGGGCGACATTGGAAAAAAGGGGCGGAGGAGGGAGCCAGGTTGCCCTCCAATCTTTTTGGTAACTTAAAAATGGCACTAGAACTTTTAATTTCTGTTCGAATGAGCCCTCTCACGATATTCTAGGACCAGTGGGTCGATATGATCACCCCTGGGAGAAAACAATAAACAAACAAATAAACACACATCCGTGATCTTTCTCCTGGTAAAAAAATACAAAGTTTCACATTTTTGCAGATATAATCTGATGGTGTGATTTTAATTAAGATTCTAATAGTTTTAAGGGGTGTTTCCCCCTTTTTTCGAAAATCAGGCAAATTTTCTCGGGCTTGTACCCTTTAATCGCTAAAACCAAGTTTAATGAATCTTATAAATTTAAAATCAGAATAATAAGTCGATTCTTTTGATATATCTATTGGTATCAAAATTCCGTTTTTTAGAGTTTTGGTTACTATTGAGCCGGTTCGCACCTTACTTGAAGTTCGTTACCACGAACTGTTTGATTAGGTTTGGTTAGGTGAGTTTAGCATAGTTTGCTCACTTATAAAGATAGTAATATATATATATATATATATATATATATATATATATATATATATATATATATATATATATATATATATTATGTTTAAGAGGTAATTACCTGGCAAAAAAAAAAAAAAAAAAAAAAAAAAAAAAAAAAAAAAAAAAATAAAAAAAATAAACAAACTGTAGTTCTAATCCAGCAATTGAGACAAATTTGCACTTGAACGAGGCTCTCACCTTACACATCCATCCAACTACATAGGACCAAACAGTATACCCAAACCATCAACCAAATAGAAAAGTCCAAATCCATGCAAAGTTGTCATCAATAAATGTAAGTCGATGTAAAATTACCAGCAAAAGCACCTTAAATCTAGCAAAAAATTTCCAAGTAAAACCTTCCATTTAGGGCTCATCAGAAGAATACCACCGGCCTTAACGGGTTTCGAGGCTTTACATTCTTTACCCAGTACGGTGGCGCCTCTACCATAAGATCTATATGGTAACCCTATGTCAGGTCAAACCTGTGAAATACCTGCATACTAGTCAAGCTAATAAAAATTACATACAAAATATATATATATATATATATATATATATATATATATATATATATATATATATATATATATATATATATATATATATATATATATATATATATATATATATATATATATATATATATATATACTACTAATTACTTACTTAGGTCCCGGCCATCCTCTTGGGACGTTTTGGGGCCACTCCTCTGGCTAGCTCATGCGTAAGGGCTTGGTACGTAGCTCTATCTGGTGCGATATGTAACAACTGGGATATCTTGACATTGTCGAAGGGGAAGTTCTCCATCCATCGTTTTCGTGGTCTGCCTCATGGACGAAGGCCATGGAGGGATCCTTCAAGGGCAATTTTCGGAAGGCGGTTTGGCTCCATTCGCTTGACGTGGCCGAACCAGTGCAGTTGCTGCTCCTTGATATTACGTAGAATGGTTTCAGTACACTGGAGCCTTTGACGTACTTCCATATTTGTAAATCGGTCAGTATATTTGATTCTAGCATTGCGACAGAAGCATCTCCTCTCAAAAGCTAGAAGTTTTCTTTCATCTTTGGTTTTCAGCGTCCATTTTTCGCATTAATAAATAACTATGGGGATTATTAAACTGTTGAATTTGTGTATTTTGAGTTTGTTGGCTAGGTGGTTGCTCTTCCAAAGGTTGGCTAGTCTTCGGAAGCTAGAGCTAGCAAGTGCAAGTCGACGTTTCACGTCAGAGCTATGGCAATTATCTGAGGAGAGTAGACAACCAAGGTACAGGAAGTGGTCAACTGCCTATGATGATAATGGGTGGGTTGTCTAGTTTACATCTCGTAGTTACCATGACTTTGGTCTTGCTGGTATTGATCTCCATCCCAAACGGCTTTGTGGTATCGCAGAGTTTATCAGTTTGTGCCTGCAGTTCTTGTGTAGAGTTGGCTAGCTCAACAACGTCATCAGCGTAGGCAAGATTGTCTATCAGCAGCCCTCCTATTGTTGCGCTATATTCCGACTGTATCAGTGACAGAACGACATTTAAAAAGAGGTTGAAGAGATGTGGTGATAAGATGCAACCCTGGAGTAGTCCTGATGAAGTTGTGAACTCTTCTGAAAGCCCATCAACGGTTATTATTTGGCCTCGGAACTGGTCGTACACACTCTTGATTACTTGGACTATCTCATAAGGTATCCCGTAGTGAAGGAGGATTTGCCAGAGTCCTTCGCGCCATATCAGGTCAAATGCCTGACGGAAATCAACGAATAGTTGGTAGACCTCTTGGTTGAATTCAATGTATCATTCCATGAGATATCGAACGACGAACATCTGATCGATTGTGGATCTTCCAGGGTGGAGGCCGGCCTGATATTCTCCAATGGCAAAGGAAGTTGTTGCTTGTAAGCGTCGGAGTAGGACTTTTGTCAGGACACGTGACTGATGACTCATGAGGCTGATCGGACGGTAGTTTCCGCACTCTTTCTTTGACCCCTTTTTGTGAATAGGTACAATGGCAGCCTTGCACCACTGACGGGGTACATGGCCGGTTTCCCACACCGCAGATACAATGGTGTGGTACAGATCACTTACATCATCCGATCCAACGTTAATGAGTTAAGCGGTGACTCCGTCTGGGCCAGGGGCTTTTCCATGTTTGAGCGACTTGATGGCTGAATCGGTTTCTGACTTGAGTGGGGTTGGTGGTCTGAGTTCTTGGTCGGGTATGAGGAAGCGGGTTAGTATTTCAGGATCCACAGCTACTGGGGGGTTCAGTTTATCGTTAAAGAATTCTTTCCATCTTTCAAGTTTCATCTTTGAATCGCTAATTTCATTTCCGTCTTTTTCCAGGATCACTGATGTTTGCGGCTCTTTTTTCCGGCTTAACTCACGTACCATTCTGAAAACTGCTCCGCTGTTCCCCTTCTTGAACAGTACTTCGCAGTCTTCGCATCTTCCGCATGTGGCTACATAATGCCTTTCTCATCTCTCGCTCTACTCTTCTCTTGAGGAGCTTGTAATTATCCCGGATGTGGCGGTCGGATTTATTTCGAAAAAGTTGCTTATCATCGCATAGTGCAATGATCTCATCTGCGATCCATGGTTTTTCATTGGGAGTTTTTCGTCCGAGGACGTTGTTCGCTGTCTCGATGATTGCTAATGTGACCTACTCGTTCAGTGAGACTATCTCATTAGCGGTGGTCAAGGGAGAATGATTAGCCAAGATCTCTCGAAATTTTTCAGATAGAGTGGAAGTGTAGGTCTGCCTTTTTTCGGGATCTTACAGCAGATCCACCTGGAATCTTGGGATTTTTGTTGCTTTTTGCAATTTTCTCATTCCTAGCTTGAACCTTGACATCAGAAGAGTGTGGTCAGAGTCGAAGTCTGCTTCAGGTAATGCTACTGTGTCTAGTACGGAAGACTTCCAGCGCTTCGATATCAGCATATAATCAATCATGTTCTCGGTTTTACCGGCTGGGGATCTCCAGGTCACTTTACGTCGATGGCGGTGCTTGAACATTGTATTCGTTACGAATAACTCGTTTTCTAGGCAGAAGTACAGCAATCATTCGCCTCTTGCATTGTGTTTACCTTGACCGAAAGGCCCCATTGTATCGGACCGACCGGTATTATCCGTGCCTACTATAGCGTTAAAGTCCCCCATGACAATCAGTGCGTCTTTCTTATGGATTTGGTCGATGATACTTTGTAGTGTGAAATAGAATTCATCACATTCTTCCTCAATTCTGGCGGAGTCTGGGGCATAGACTTGGACGACAGAGATATTCTTGGCAGCTCCCTTCAGTTGTAAGACGGTTATTCTTTCTGAGACTGGGGTGAAAGAGATTAGAGATTTTTTGGCAGTTGGTGATACGAAGAATCCTACACCTTGTCGATGAACTCCGTCCTTGCGGCCGGACTACAGGAGGGAGGCTCCAGAGAGGTTTTCCTTACTTGTTCGGGGAAGGTGCGTCTCAGAGAGGCCGATAACATCCCAATTGTACCTCTGTAGTTCTCTAAGGGTAAGATCTAGTTTTCCGGTCTGGCAAGTGTTCGGATGTTTAGCGTGCCAAAGTGTAGGGTGGTTTTTATCGAAATGGAACAACCGTGTGGATTTTTGCCCCGGGTGGGGGTCGTCCTAGGCCTAGGGTCGTCGGCTGCCCCGGACGCGGTAGCATGTAAAATCACATTATCCTCATTCAAAATTGGTTGTTCGTCGGTTACCCCGGACGCGGTAGCATGTAAAATCGAATAATCATCATTTAAAATTGGTCGTTCGTCGGTTACCCCGGACGTGGTAGCAGATGTTTGCACAATACTGAGCCCTTTTTTCATGATATTCAAGAGAGGTGGTTTCTTGGCTAAATGGGTGGTGGCGGCAAGCCACACCTCTCCACCACTTTTCAGAGGCTGTTGTCCGTAAATCTGGATCCTCCGCCGTTCCGCAGTTGTCCTCCTATAGATGGTCCTCCCTCGATAGTGTTCTGCGTCACCATGCAATTTACCCCATTGCTGGGAGAAGGTTTGTAACTAACGGGACGTGTCCACACACCGATGGGCCCTGCTGGGTGTACATCCGAGGGGCCTTCTTTCTCCTCCGCCCGTATTTACAGCCCCTAGGCAAGGGTGCCCCAGTTTCAATTAAGGACCCCCAGGGACTGGGCCCCCCTTGGTCCGACTCAATGGAGGTACCCTATATATCTGTAGGGCGTTCCCCTATCCACCACCTGGGGAGTAGCAGTAGTAGCACAAGTAAAAATAGCAGTCGCAATAGTGTTAGGATAACCCCCCCCCCCATATAGCCCTCAGGTCAAGGGTTGTAAGTTACGCCCTAGGGCATATAAGGTTTTTATAAAAATGGTGGTCGTATAAACTTCAAAGAGGGTTCACTGGATTGGTAATCAGAAGTTATAGTGCTCTTTTTAAGAGTAAAAGTGATCGAAGGGCAAATGCCCCCCCCCCCCACACACACACACGTCGCATTTTCCAGAAACGCATCTGATGGAAATTTTAAGATGGCCATTTGCTGTCGTAGAAACTTCGAAAAGTGCTCAGTCCGTTGGTAATTGAAAGGGCTAGCGCCCACCTTAATAGTCAAAAGTGATTGGAGGGCACCCCCCACGCCCATCATTTCCCCAAACACTTCCAGTCAAAATTTCGAGATGGTTATTTTGTTTGACGTAGTTTAAAAGTCCAGAAATTATGTCTTTGAGGATGAAACCCCCTCACAGTCCTCAGGGCAAGGGTTGTAAGGTATGCCCCGAGGGCATCAAAGTTTCTATGGAAACGGTGGTCGTATAAATTTCGGAGGGGGCTCATTGGATTGGAAATCGGAAGTTGAAGAGGCATTTTTAAGAGTCAAATTTATCGGAGGGCGGCTATATCCCCCCCCTAAAGTCAAATTTCAACCAATGCAATTTCATTCGATTCAAAATTAAAAGTTCTAGAGTCCTTTCTAAGAGTAAAAAGAGATTGGAGGGCAATCAGCCCTTCTCTCAAGCCAATTTATTTCCCGACCACATCTAGTCAAAATTTTGAGACACCCGTTTTGTTCAGGATAGTAGAACGGTCCAGCAGCTATGTCCTTAGGGATATTGGGCATGTCAAACCCCCACAATTATGCCAAACTATGGATTCTTATAGAAAAACCGAAAAGATATAAAATATATTTTTTTTTCGTGAAAATGACTTTGTCAATAAAAAACGAACAGAAAATCATCTAAAAAAAAAAATTCTCCACGAAACAAACTTTTCAAAGAAAAGTAAGGATTAAGCCAAAAATGGGCGGAAATGCAGTCAAGTAATCATCCAAGCATAAAATTACCACAAATCACTATCAATAAATAAATGAAACTCAAAATCAATAGAAATTAAAATAAATAGCCGAGTCAAACTCGAAACAAGCAAAACTTAATATTAATAGGGCTGATAACTCCCATGCCTTCTCAAGACCAGAACATAATTCGCGCTTTACTGAAAACAAAATATGTTTAAATATTTTCACTTTTTTTACTTAAATAAGTTAAAAACTTTTTTACACACTTTTTTACCCAATTTTATTTTAAGAAATAAATATCAATATAGGTAAATTAAACTGACAATCCAAGGTCTTTTTTTCCAGTAAAGCCTAAGTTATGCTCTGGTCTTGAGAAGGCATGGGGGTTGTCAGCCCTAGTAATGTTAATTTTTACTCGTTTTGAGTTTGACTCGGCTATTTATTATAATTTCTGTTCGTTTTGAGTTTCATTTAATTTTTGATAGTGATTCGTGGTAGTTATACGCTTGGAAGATTATTTGACTTTATTTCTGCCCATTTTTGGCTTAATAGGGCTCTTTGCTTTTCTTTGAAAACTTTTTCTGTGGAAAGTTTTTTAAATTAATACAAATATATGACACCGTCGTTCAGCCAGGGGGGCTGGTCCCCCTTGCCCCCTTATGGGTGCCCATGGCACCCATATTTTGCCTTTTGGTCAACTGAACATCCCACTCATGATGCCCCTGAAGTCCCTTCTTGATAACGATAAGCCATTCCAAAAATATTGCTGATACGTATGTATCAGAAAATGAACGCACATACTATGTTTTGATTTAGTTCAACTTTCCCCTCAACATTTCCGCAGATGTTTATTTCAATATCCTCAGCCTCAGTAGCACTCGCTACGAAAGTAGTAGTTTTAGTGATAGTAGTGGTGGTAGTAGCAGTAGTTTTGGAATCAGTAGAAGCAGTTGTAGTTGTAGTAGTAGTAGTCCGTAAATATTGCCTTTTTTTGGTCAATTGATCATCACCCTTATCATTTCCTGAAAGTCCTAAATTAATCTACTCAGTCACTAATGAGTTATGCCCTTTTGACAACCCATATGCACATAACATGTTTTGATTTGGTTTAACACTCCCCATAGCATTCCTGAAAGACTCGCCTTAATGCTCTTCGTAAAAATACATACCTTTTCTCAATAACATATACTATATGTAAACAATGAGAAAATTAGCCAACTTACAGCCCATGACCTGAGGCCTCAGGGAGGGGGGACATCCCCAAACGCATAATTACTGAACCTTTCAACAATGCTGAAAAAAATCGATATATAAAAACTGTGTTTGGATGTTTGTTTTGGGAAATGATGGTCAGGGGGGGGGGCAGCTGGTTGCTCTCAAATCAGCTTGACTCTTAAAAAGAGAACTACAATTTCCTATTTCAAATCAAATGAGCCCCCTCTGAAGTTTATACGACCACCCACTCCATAAAAACCTTATATACCCCCAGGGCATAACTTACAGTCCTTGCCCTAGGGTTCTGGGGGGTTGTGACAACCCTGTAAGCATTGTTAAATGTTATTTACACTATTTTCAACAAAATGGCTATCTCACAATTTCAAACAGATGCGTTTGGCGAAAAGAGGGGTAGTTGGAGGGGAGGGAGCTAGTTAACCTCCATCACTTTTGACTCTTAAAATAGAACTGGAACTTCCAATTTTTAACCAAATGCACCACCTCTAAAATCTATTCAACCACACCTTCCTTGAAAACCTTAAATGCCCCTAGGCCACTCCTTACAACCCTTGCCCCTAGACTCTGGTGGTTTATATCAACCCTAAAAGCCTTTTTTATATAATCTTTAGACTATTTTGAATGAAATGGCTATCTCAAAATTACTATTGGATGCATTTCAGGAAAACACGACATTTGGGGGAGGGGGGGGGGTAGCTGCCCTCTGATCACTTTCACTCTTAAAAAGGCATTATAACTTCTGATTACCATACCAATGAGCTCCCTTTGAAGTATATATGATCACCCTTTCTATACGACCGTTATATGTCCCCAGTGCATAACTTACAGTCCTTGCCCTGAGGGCTATGGGGGGATGTCATCCTCAAAGTCAAAACTTCTGGACCCTTCAAATACTCTGAACAAATTTACTATCTCAAAATTTTTGTTGGATATCTTTGGGGAAATGACGAAAGTGAGGGGGTGGGGGGGCTGATTCCTCTCAAACCACTTTTGACTCTTAAAAAGGGTACTATAACTTCCGATTTCAAATCAAATGAGCCCCATGTGAAGTTTATATAACCATCCATTTCATAAAAAACCTTATAGGACTCCAGCGCATGACTTACAGCCCTTGCCCTAGGGCCCTGGGGGGTTGTGTCAACAGTGGAGGCATTGTTATATGTTTTTTGGACTGTTTCGAACAAAATGGCTGTCTAAAACTTCAATCAGATGCGTTTGGTGAAAAGAGGGGTAGTCGGGGTGGGGCTAGCTGCCCTCCGTCACTTTTGACTCTTAAAACGGAATTAGAACTTCTAATTTTCAACCAAATGAGCCTCCTCTAAAGCTTATACAATCATCCCTTCCATAAAAAAACCTTAAATTCACCCGGAGCATAACTTACAACCCGTACCCCCAGGCCCTGGGGGTTTGTTTCAGCCTTAAAAGCCTTGCTATACGATCTTTGTACTATTTTGAATAAAATGGCTATTTCAAAATTTCTATCGGGTACATTTGGGGGAAAACACGATGTGTATGTGGGGGTAGCTGCCCTCCGATCATTTTGAATCTTTAAAAGGGCACTAGAGCTCACGATTACCAACCTAATGAACCGTTTCCAAAGTTAATACGACCACCCATCTATAAAAACCTTAAGTGCTCCCACGGTATATCCTACAACCCTTGCCCTGAGGACTATGGGGGGGGGGTTGTCATCCTCTTGGAGGATAACAAACCCCCTTTTAATTTTCGGACCTTTCAACTACGCTGAACACAATGTCTATCTCAAGATTTTGATTGGATATGTTTGTAAAAATGATGGGTGTGGGGGGGGGGGGGCTATTGGCCCTCCAATCACTTTCGACTATTGAAAAGAGCACTAGCCCTCTCAATTTCCAATCCAATGAGCCCTTTTTGAAGTTTCTACGACAAGTCCTTCTATACGAAGTGCCCCGGTCTAAAACCAAAAAAAAAAAAAAAAAATAATACATTGTGTAAACATCGTTCTTTACCTAAGTAGCACTAATGTACTGCCTATGATTTCTGTTCGTTTCGGGTTTCATTGATTTACTGATGTTGATTTGTCATGATGTTGATGTTGATTCATGTAGTGGAACGCTTGGGAGATTATTTGGCTTTATTTTTGGTCATTTTCGGTTTAATGGAGCTCTTTACTTTTCTTTAAAAAGTTGTTTTGTGGAGAAAGTCTTTTAAACTAATCCACATTATTGTTTATTTTGTATAAATTTGCATTTAATATAGCAGTATATCTAACGTACAAATTTTCTCGTTTTTAATTAAAAATCACTTGCAAAGAACATGCAAATTAGTTTCAAAATAATGAAGATACCCAGCAGTAAGATGCATATTTTCTCTCCCTGGGCCTTTTTTTCTAAGAATTCTGGCACTAGAACCTCAATTACCCATGGTCAATCTAACAAAGCAGTAATTATTATAATAACAGTAGCTGATGTGATTTGTCTTAAAACAAAAAAACTGACCAAATCTAGCTAGGTGTGGTCCTTCGAATTCATCATGAAGAAGATAATTCAATATTATGCGAGTTTAAAGACAATTACATCTTTTTGTCTATCTAAATAGACAGGCGAATTGCATGCTCAGAGTAGATAATAATTGCATTGGGGTAGCATGCAACTCGATAATCAGACAGATTAAAATAAACTCATTTGATTACTTTTTTCTGGAAATTCCACATAAAAGGAAAAGATCACATGAAACTTTGGATACAACTGCGAAAGCTGGTTGAAGGAAACTGCGCTAGTATTTATTAGTTGCTCCTAAAACACTCCAACAAAGGTTAATTGTTAGACAGACTAGAGCTGCTAATGCTGGGACCAAAAACATTTGGATACATCCCTTGATTTGGCTTGTTTTACGTGGGGTGTGCGATCACTTCGTAGCTTTCAAAGATCTTTCTCTGGATGAAAATGATCGAAAGTTTTATTGTTAGGGCGGGAGTGTAGGCAGCCCAAAAAAGGCGAGATACATTTTTTTTATCAGCTCTGAACTTTATTCTTCAGTCATTAGGCTAAGCAAACCCCAGTGCAGAATGAAAAATAGAAACTGCATATTGGTACCCATTAATACAGGCCCAAAAGAGGATCAAAACTATTTTTCTCCGGCCACTTCTCATGTAAGGGCAGTCATAGAAATTAGGAAAAGGCTCATTCAATTGGAAATCAAATGTGAATTCTAATGACCAAGGGTAAATTCAGGCCAGCCGTCCTTTATCCCACGCCTTTTTCTGCTGCCCCCTCCCCTGTTAGTCCAATGGTATAGGATCCAAGTTCGAAGATTGCCATTTTTTCAGTGACGTTCACATGTCTAATATGCACGCTTCCATGGTCAACGTATCCCCCTTTGCTCCTCTGGAAAGGCTCGAATTTGCGCAAATTGGCTTTAACTAACACAAAGTTTTATTAAGAAAGATTTTAGACATGGTTTCCAGGTCAAGATTCATAGAGTTTCACAAGGGTACAATCTAGGGCACAATTTCTGTCTCTTGTCCGCAAAAAAATTTTGCACTATAAGCTCAAATGGGATTTATAACATATGCTCCGTTAAGTACCAAGGTCAATTAAAAGACACTATGAGTAGCGAGGCTATCAAAAAGGAATATGGTATCTAGTTTCATAAAAAAAAACTTTTGTCCCAAAATTAATCGTTTTTCGTTTTAAAACCTGCAATGTAAACACAATAGACCTTACAATAAAGTTTTTGTGCAACTTATGTGAAGACGCTAAAAAGTCTCCATGATCTCTTGTTAAAATAGGATATTAAATATGGGTTGTCGGCTACTTTACACCTCTCTTAAACTTTCCCTAAAAGATCTACAATTTTGTCGCACAAATAGTCAAAGGGGTTTATTATCCTTACTTGTAGATAATAAGTTCATTTAGATAAAACATTGATTATTCAATAGTAGATAAAATTGAAATATTGATCTATATAAAAACATATAAGGACTTTAGA
Organism: Artemia sp. Qi Xiang Cuo; assembly: GCF_049724085.1. Taxonomy (NCBI): domain Eukaryota; kingdom Metazoa; phylum Arthropoda; class Branchiopoda; order Anostraca; family Artemiidae; genus Artemia; species Artemia sp. Qi Xiang Cuo. The sequence goes on from NC_142813.1 coordinate 24,127,004, forward strand.
AAGCTAAAGGACATTGAAAGAGCTTTAGATGCATAGTTAATATAGTTTACGGAAATTCATGATACTATTATTGTCACGTGTCTGTCAAAATGCTGCAAATGAGTTTTAGCTTCTCATAAGAAAGTTCATTTTCGCTATTTTTGTCTCTTGAACTTTAACATTACGAAGACTGGTCACTAAAATCATATAATTATGAAGAACACAAGATTAAAGCAAGAAAATTCCAAAAACTCTGCAAAATTCTGAAAGTCGATTGTCATCTCTAAACTCACTGTCCAACCCCTTGACGGGTCGAAGCGTAAAACCTTCATCAGAAAAGTTTTATGGACACAAATTTTGACACTTCTACAATGTCCGAGTGCCCTGCAAGAGCTAGAAAAAAAAGGAAAAAAAATGCGCTCACAATGTTCCAAAGCTCTTTTTTGAAATTCCTGAAACTTGTTTTAGTTCTTTATCCTTCTTCTTATGATAAATTTAAATAGTATTTATTTTTATTCCTGGATGAGTTTTGAGTTTTAGTGAAAACATTTTTTTAGTAGGGTCTTTTTGTCAAAACTTGTATTTTCATTTTCATTCCATTTTCATTTTTGGCTTCATTTCTTTATCCGTACCGACTTCAGCTTTTTTTAGGTCAAACATCGTACATAATATCATTTCTGCTCTTTTAAAGTTTTAAATTCATATACGCAGCTTTTGTCTACAATAATAACTACTATACTGGCAAAAAATTTCTTCATGAAATTAATTAGTTTTCGTTAGTTATAGAATGTGCTATTAGTAGTCATGGTGGATGAAGTACCGGTAGGAGTAGCCTACCTAGGATTGATCATGGCTGGAAAAAGTTTGATTGCAACAGTCGTTGTCAGAAAATTTGTTTTGAAAATTGTCGCCCCGTGGTATGTGTGACAGTAGCAGTTATGCCTTAAGCAGTCGTGCAGATTATTACTTTGGTGAGAATTAAAGATCATTTGCATAAAACACGCATATTTACCATGTTTAGGTTCTGGACTTCTGTATTGCATTATTATATTCAAAACGATGATTACTATGTGATTGCTACTTATATTTGGGCATACTACATTCAGAAACTCTTAAAAACCAACTTTTGCAAAGTGTAAATTTTTTAAACCACACTTTGTGTTTTTCCATTTTGAACTTTTAACTTCAGTGTTAGGCCCTAATTTTTAGCCATTCACTATTATGTTTCTATTCTTTCATCAATACTGTAAACCTCATCAAAGATTTTCTTCTTGTTGTCTTAGATCTTTTTATTCAAGTCAACTTCAAACACTAAATTAGTCTAAAATACATGTCATTTTCTCTGGATTTCTAAAACCCCTGCCAGCAGTAACTTAAATTGGGTATTGAATGCTATTTTCATAGCTTCGATAATTTGCTGAAATGTTAAGTTTTAAACTTTAGTGATAATTTTAAAATCTTTAATTTGTTTCTGTTCATGTTTGTCAATTTTCTCTCTCATTTTACGAATTAGTTTTTTATGTTCTATCTGCTTCTTTCTGCTTTTACAACTCTTCTTTCTTACTCTTTAGTCTTTTTCTATATTTATTTTTATCTTTCCTATCCCTGGTTCTGTCTTTCTCTTTCCATCTAACTCTTTGCTTCAACCATCAGAAGCTTCATTATGGGGGGGGGGAGGGAGGGGGCTGATTTTGTTCAAGGATCATCTATCTGGTAGCTAACTATATAATAAATTGACTGACATATTAAATGGCATGAGTATTATGAAAAACAACAGACAAAATTGCAAAAAAAAACCATCAAATATTGTGAATAAGAAAGCTCCAGGTAACTAACTTGGACGGTAATTCTTCTTTCAATGTATTGAAAATAAACGGGTTAAAAGTTCCAATAACTATTCCTTTGCGGATAAATAAGTATTCCAATGGGGATAAGTCCATTTATTAGACAGTGAAAACAGATACAAAAGTCTAGATATTTTGACCACATATACAGCGGTCGCCATCAGCAGAAAGACTAAAGTATTAAAATTAAAAATAACATATTTATACAGAACAAAATATTTACTTCCGGTTCATTCACTATAGTTTGTATGATAGAATTCAGAAACTGCGTTCATCCAAACTTTTGAGTTGTTAGTTTCTTCTTGACATTGCCTAAATGTAACTTGAATTTCTAATCAAGGGGGCAAAATCTTCTTCTTCTTATTGCAAAAAGAATTTTTATGAATTTATAGTTACATGCCTGATTTGTTACATCTCTCCGTATATACGACGTATTTTCGACATCATACCTTCAGTTAGGTTATTATTTCCAAGACCACACTGCCTTTCTATGACGATCGAATAAACGTTCAAATGGGTATAAGTCCATTTATTAGACAGTGAAAACAGATGCAAAAGTTTGGATATTTTGACCACATATATAGCGGTCGTCACCAGCAGAAACACTTAGGTATTAAAATTAAAACTAACATATTTATAAGTAGTATCCCCACAATCTCTTCTACGACATACAGAGCAAGGATTTCTACGAAACACATAGCAAGAATTTCTACAACACACATAGCAAGAATTTCTACGACACACATAGCAAGAATTTCTAAAACACACGTAGCAAGGATTTCTGCAACTCACATAGCGAGGATTTCTGCAACACAAATAGCAAGTATTTCTGCAACACACATAGCACGGATTCCTGCAACACACATAGCAAGGATTTCTGCGAAACACATAGCAAGAATTTCTACGACACACATAGCAAGAATTTCTACGACACACATAGCAAGAATTTCTGCAACACACATAGCAAGGATTTCTGCAACGCAAATAAGTAGTTTTTACATAGGCCCGCCCAGAAGGCCCTTCAGGTCATAGTAGAGAAGATATTACACCCAAAGAAGTTAAAAATCAAAAAATTTTGGAGCAATCGTACAATGACATATTTTTGGTCAAAACACGTATTTAAGTAAGAAAGTGATAGCAAAATATCATCTGATCCCATCATTTGAAATTCGATGGTCAAGTGAGTTAAACGCTAGATTCTGTAAATTAGTTACTTAACAATGTCAAATATGATATTTTATAAGAAGGGAGATGATTATATATAAAATAAAATATTGCCACAGTGAATATTATCATATAAAAAGCGATGAAATTGCTTACAAATCTAAACAAGAAAATTTAAATCTGACTTAAGAATTACTGATTAATAATTATATAATAAACTTATATCCAATATTCCTTAAGGAATCCATTTTTTTATTTCAATAAATTTTTATTTACACTTTCAAAGTTAAATTTTGAAACACCTGCACTGAACTATTCGCTAAGCTATCACTTTTACCAAGACAACCCCGTTTCACTTCAGATTACAATCATGAATTTTAATATAAAGGTTAACGAAGAGAATAGACATTCTTCTCCTAAATGGATGCTTTTGATTTCATGATGGTTTATTAAAATGTGACTTCGAATTATATTTCTTTGTATCCTAGACTGTGGAGCTACTGATTATCCCCAGAGCAAAAGGAGTTATAGACTCTATCAGGGACTTATTGAGTTTGAGGTTAGCGATGCAAGTAATTGGCTTTTTTAACATAAATATTTTGCTATCTTCTTTCCAAATTTAGCTTCTAAGTTTCTTAAAATGTTCTAATGAAATTAATAAAGTCGCATACATTTTAACAAATGTTACGGCGGTACTATCAGGATAATGATAAAGCCTAAACGTTTTTTAACTGGTTTATTTTAAACTCTGGGATAACTAGTTTCCAGATTTAAGTTTCTTTTAACGGAAACTCCCCGTTCGTACATTAGCGACATCTTCTTACTGTTTGGTTTTTTGGTACCGACTTGATAGCGTTTGAGAAATGAAGGTACATTTTTCTGAGAGCTGAAACCTAGGCCTCTTAAAATTTTCGAATGAAATTAATTAACTCAAGTATATTTTAAGCAATGTTATCGCGATACTTTAAGGGAGATGAGACATCCCGAAACCTTTAAAACTGGTTCAGAAGTGTATACCTGATTCAAAAGTGCTTAATTGGTTTTATTTTGAACTCTGAGGTAACTAGTTTCCTGATTTCAGCTACTAGAGATATACATTTTAGCTTTAGAATACCGTTTGAGAAATGAAGGTACATTTTTCTGAAAACTAAAACCTAAGCTTATTAACGAATTTCTATGAAATTATGGTGTATCTTCCTGGGGGTCATATTTAGCTCCATTTAAGGTCATCTTTATACCTCTTGTTATATTGTCTGCTAATGCCATTTTTATTTTGCTTTCAATTTCAATCTCTATTACAACATTATTTTTACACAGTTTGCAGTTTTGGCACACAGAAAAGATATGCATTATGACATTAATGCCACAATAGACCTTTCTTTTTCCCTTTGCTTTTATTTGAATACTAATATCAGAAAGATGGCGATAGGATCTGTCAACGGGTAATGTGTTACCAAAACCATTCATTCTTCTTTCATTAATCTTTATACCTCTTGTTATATTGTCTGCTAATACCATTTTATTTTGCTTTTGGTTTTACTGTCTATTACAACATTATTTTTACATAGTTTCCAGTTTTGGAACATAGACAAGATATGCATTATGACTTTATTGCAGCAGTAGGCATTTCTTTTTGCCTTTGCTTTTATTTGAATACTGATATCAGACAGATGACGATAGGAACTGTCAACGGGTAATGTGTTACCAGAAGCATTAAAAACAAGTTTACCCTCATCGTCAAATATTACTTTCAGGCTTGCATTCTCTTTGAGTGGTATCATCTCTTTATATATCCCTCTTGGATATCCACCATCAGCAAAGTTGAATTGTTTCGGTAGTCCAAAGAAACCTAATCTTTCACTTTCATGACAACGCGCGCATACATTTCCTATGAAATCTCCATTATTGCTTGTCTCATATTTCGAATATTTGTCTTTGTCAGCTTCCAACGCAACGACAACTTTATCATATGCACACACTTTCATGAAATATATCATCTTCAATATATTCAAATATTATGTATGTGTTTTTCCTTCTAATGTATAAGAACACTGATTGAAAACCTACAATAAATAAACTAGGTAGTGTCAATGCCAAGCCATAGAGTACTATGGAATCACTCGCATAAATAAAACTTTCAATGACTTATATATTTAAAAGTATAGACAGCGACAAGCTTTCACAACATCAAGTAATGCCATATTTTCAGCTCTAGTTATAAATGGCAACATAAGTGAATTTTAAGCCAGGTTACATGGAGTTATCTACTTTTCAAGTTAGGTTCGTTTAGGTTGTCTTAACGTCACTGCCACGCTAATTCAACCTAAACGAACCAAAAAATACAAAATTCTACATTTTTTATATAGGAGCTCGAAACCTCTCCAGTAAAAATCTCTGATATGCAAAATCTGATGGTGTGAATTTCATTAAGATTACTTGATGTTTTGGGGTTCCTTCCCCCTCCCAATTTCGAAAATAAAGCAAATTTTCTCAGGCACGTCATTTTTGATAGGTGAGACTAAACTTGATGAAACTTATGTATTTGAAATCAACATAAAAACCTGATTATTTTGATGTATCTATTGGTATCAAAATTCTGCTTTTTAGAGTTTCGGTTACTATTGAAACGGGTCTCTCCTTACTTACAGTTCTCTACCACGAACTGTTTGATTGACAAAAACTATATTAAAGAACAAACTATAGCCTAGAGTAATGGAAATACAAAGTACAGCACTAAAACTACATAAAGTATCTGTCTACTTGCTTATAAATAGAGATTATGTAAGTTTTTTTGGACTTACTGCTCTCAAATTAGGTTCGTTTGGATTAAATTAGTGTTGTGGTAAACGGTAAGTCAATCCAAATGAACTTAATTTGAAATTATTTAGTCTAAATTAAGAACATAACTTGAATTTTTTTCTCTTCTTTGGGAAAATTGAGGACACTAAATGAACTTTTGTCAATTCTTTTGAAAAATTCAGAAGAGAAGTTGAACTTTTTTCTCTTCTTTGAAAAAATTCAGAACAGAAGTTTATCTTTTTTTCTCTTCTTAGGAAAGATTCAGAACTGAAGCGTAAATTTTTCCTCTTCTACGGAAAAAACTCAAATCAGAACTTCAACTTTTTTTCACTTTTTTGGGGGAAATAAAATTGTGTAGCTCTTTTCTCTGGTTTGGAAAAATCCAGGACCGAATTTGAACTTTTTCTCTTCCTCAAAGAAAGTTCAGAACAGAAGTTGAACTTTTTTGTCTTTTGGAACATTCAGAACTGATATTGACCGTTGACCTTTTTCTCTCTTCTTTGGGAAAATTACACTTTTTGTAACTTTTTTGTAACAGAATTGTAACTTTTTTTCTCTTCTTTGGAAAAATCCAGAACTGAAGCTTAACTCTTTTCTCTTCTTCGGAAAAATCCATAATCGAATTTGAACTTTTTTCTATTTCTTACAAAAAATTCAGAACAGAAGTGACTTTTCTTTACTTTGCAAAATTCAGAGCACACTTGTAACTTTTTTTCTCTTCTTTAAGAAAACTCAGTAATGAACTATAACTTTTTTCTCTTATATGAAAAAATTAAGAACAGAAGTTGGATTTTTTTTTCATAGTTTTGGGAGAAATCAGAACAGAAGTGTAACTTTTTCTCTCTTCTTTAGAACAAACTCAGGACTGAAGTACAACTTTTTTCTCTACTTTAGAAAAATTCAGAAGAAAACTTGACCATGTTTCTCTGTTTTAGGTGAAATCAGAAAATAAGTGTAACTTTCTTTTTTCTTTGGAAATATTTCAGAATCGAATTTGAACGTTTTTTCTCTTCTTTGGGAAAATTCAGGACAGAAGTGTAACTTTTTTCCTCTTCTTTGGGAAGATTCAGAATTAAAGTGTAATTTTTTTCACTTGTATTGATTTTTTTCTGTTTCATGGGAAAATTCAGAGCTGAAGTGTAAGTTTTCTCCTTTTTAAAAATTCTGGACAGAAGTTGAACTTTTTTGTCTTCTTTGGAAAAATTCATAAGTGAAATGTAAGTTTTTTCTCTTTGATGTAAAAATTCAGAACAGAATTATAACTTTTTTTTCTCTTCATTAAGAAAATCTGAAGTTTAGTGTAGCTTTTTTCTCTTCCATAGAAAAATTCAGAACAAAAATTCAGAAAAGAACAGATATGTTCTGAATTTTTCTATAGAAGTGAAGAAAGTTCAACTTTGATTCTGAATTTTTCCAAAGAAGAAAGAAAGTTACAATTCTGTTCTTATTTTCCCTAAAACAGAGAAATAAGTTCAAGTTCTCTTCTAAATTTTTCTATAGAAGGGAAAAACGTTGTACTTCAGTCCTGAATTTTTTCCAAAGAAAAGAAAAATAGCTACACTTATGTTCTGATTTTCCCCAAAAGAAGAGAAAAAGTTCAACTTCTGTTCTGAGTTTTTCCATAAAAGAGAAAAAAGTTACAATTCACTTCTGATTCTTCTTAAAAAAGAGAAAAAAGTTACAATTATGTACTGAACTTTTCCATAGAAGAGAAAAAACTTACACTTGATTTAAGAATTTTTCCAAGGAAGACAAAAACATTACAATTCTGTTCTGGATTTTCCCAAAGAAGAGAGAAAAAGTTCAGCGATTTTCTTCTGTTGTGAATTTTTCCAAAGGAAAGATAAGTCAGACTTCAGTTCTGAATGTTGCCGAAGAAGAGAAAAAAATTCAACTTCTGTTCTGAATTTCTTGTGAGGAAGAGGAAAAAGTTCAAATTTGGTTATGAATTTTTCCAAAGGAGAGAAAAGAGTTACGCTTCAGTTCTAAATTTTTCCTAAAAAGAGAAAAAAAGTTATACTTCTGTTATGCATTTTCCTAGAAAAGAGAGAAAAAGGTCAACAGTCAACTTCAGTTCTGAATGTTCCAGAACAGAACAAAAAACTTTAACTTTTGTTCTGAATTTTTCTAATGAAGAAAAATAAGTTAAAATTCGGTTCTGGATTTTTCCAAAGAAGAGAAAAGAGTTACACATTCTGACTCCCCCCCCCCCCCAAAAAAAGAAAAAAAATTAAAGTTCCGTTCTGAGTTTTTTCCATAGAAGAGAAAAAATTTACACTTCAGTTCTGAATTTTTCCTAAGAGGATAAAAAAGTTCAACTTCTCTTCTGAAATTTTCAAAAGAAGAGGAAAAAGTTCAAGTAGTGTCCTGAATTTTCACAAAGAAGAGAAAAACTAACACTTTGCTATGAATTTTCCCAAAGAAGGGAAAAACGTTCAAGTTATGTTCCGAATTTAGACAAACTAATTTCAAGTTAGGTTCGTTTGGGTTGACTTAGCGTTCTCCACCATGCTAAGTGAATCCAAACGAACCTAACATGAAATCAGTAATTCCAAAAAACTTACATTTTCCTTATTTATAATTAAGTAGGCAGATCCTTTATGTAATTTTAATGGTGTACTTTATGTTACAATTAACCTAGGCTATAGTTTGTTCTTTAATATAATTTTTGTCAATCCAACAGTTCGTGGAAACTAACTGTGAGTAAGGAGCGACCCACCTCATTAGTAACCGAAAGTCTAAAAAACAGAAAAAACCGAATTTTTATACCAATAGTTGCATCAAAAGAATCAGATTTTTATGTTGATTTTAAATATATAAATTTCATAAAGCTTAGTCTTACCAATCAAAAGTAACGTGCCTGAGAAAATTTTCTTTATTTTCGAAAAAAAGGGGGAAACCCCCTAAAAGTCAGAGATTTAATGAAAATCACACCGTCAGATCCAGCGTATCAGAAAACCCTACTACAGAAGTTTCAAGCTCTTATCTGCAAAAATGTGGAATTTTGTATTTTTTGCCAGGAGAAAGATCACGGATGCGTGTTTGTTTATTTTTTTGTTTGTTTTTTTTTTCTCAGGGGTGATCTTATTGACCCAGTGGTTCTACAATATCGCGGGAGGGCTCATTCGAACGGAAATTAAAAGCTCTAGTGTCCTTTTTAAATGACCAAAAAAATGGAGGCCAACTAGGCCCCCTCCCACGCTCATTTTTTCCCCAAAGTCACCCGATCAAAATTTTGAGATAGCGATTTTGTTCCACATGATCGACAAAATACAATAATTATGTCTTTAAGCATGACTTAATCCCCCACGGTCCCTGAAGAAAGGACTACAAGTTATGAACTTTACCCAATGTTTACATATAGTATTGGTTATTGGAAAATATACCGAAGTTTTCAGGGGAATTTGTCTGTTAATTTGGGGTTGGGTGAGTCGGGTATTAGGTGGCAGAATATTTTTATGGAGTAAGTTCTAATGGGGAAGGGAGATTGCTATGAAGGGGGCGCATTATTTAAAAAACTATCAGAAATTAAAGAAAAAAACAAAATTTTCTTCAACTGAAAGTAAGGAGCAACATCAAAACTTAAAACGAAAGGAAATTATTGCGTATATGATTTGCTTCGCCACCTAGTCATTAACTTAATCTTTTCGCTAAAGTTTTTTTTTGTACTTTCATCAGAGCCATTTATTCTAATTAACGGCTTTTGTGATTAAGGGGTCATTCTTATTTAATTGGAAGAAAATTTTAACTTTAGCGTAAAGAGCAAGGTATCAACTAAGGGGTGAACTCCCTAATATACGTAATATAAATATACGAATATAGAAATTCGTTACGTAAGTTAATTCGTAAGTTAAGTTAAAACAAAATATAGAGAAGGCTATTTAGCCAAAAAAAAGTAAAATTAATATACAAATTTTGTTTTAATTTTTCATGTACGGTTAGCCAAAATTAAAGCTGCATTAATTCAAAAACTTTCAGAAATTATATAAAAAAAACAAGTTTCTTTGACTGAAAGTAAGGAGCGAAATTATAACTTAAAACGAACAGAAACTATTCCGTATATAAAAGGGGCTGTCCCCTCCTCAGCGCCTCACTCTTTACGCTAAAGTTTGACACTGTCTCACAACTTTATTTATCAAAACAATAAAAAAAACTTTAGCGTAAAGAGCGACGCATTGAGGAGGGGACAGTCCCTTTCACATATGGGTTAATTTCTTTCCGTTTTAAGTTTTAATGTAGCTCCTTACTTTCAGTTAAAAAACTTATTATCTTATCTTATTACAGAAGGCACTACGTTTCAGCTGTCTCTACAACCATGATACTGATGAAACTTACAAAATATCCATTTATAATAAACTTTTCCGATCATTTGTATAAATCTACTATAAAAGAATCTTGTCGAAAGATAAGCGCGTGTTAAATCATCATGTACTTAATTATTTAGCTAAATATTTCAAATACTATTGGCTATATTTCGTTCTATAATACAATTTAAAAAGACGATTACAAACAGGAAAAGTTTACGGCTTTTTATTTTTTTTGAATAGTAAAAGACAAACCTCAAAAAATCAGACAGCTTAATAAGTCAAATCTAGCACCATACCCCCAGGAAAGTTCATTTTAATCCTCATTTAGAATGAACTACGTCAATTCTTTATATAATAATATTTAATTACATGGGCTTGAATTGGTTCTTTATTAGAAGAAACATGTTTATTACCTATTTATCATCAACTATTCTAATCCTTTACGTCAACATATACTGACACCATTATAGCTAGTATCATAATATTGAATTTACTTTTTACGTCATATATGGTTACAACCTACGATTGTGATCAATCTTCAATCTTGTACTTGAAAATGCAGGGTTATCTAAAAATATTGTTTTTATTTCAAATATTCTTTTTCACAAAACGCACTAGATGTAGTAATTTCCTTTAAATGAGCATTTAAACAGCTCTCTACAATGCTCCAGTGTCCAGAAATCTTGAAAGAAAAAAGAATCCCGTCGATGCGAAATAGCATCATAATGAGCTATTTCCTTGTTTTACAAGTCAATGGATTTTCCTTGTTGTTCGACCCAAGAGGCTGTGAGTCTCCTTTAAATGAATTTTAGACAGGGCGGCTCTAAAGGTGTACTTCGTAGTTCGATCTGCCAATGATTTTAGAAGTTATGGGCCATTTTACTTCTTAGTATGGGACTTGATCACCACTTACTAGGTTGTTGCTGTGTAAATTTTTGTTAATTGCAAAAGGTTTCTAAATATAGCAATTTCTTTAAAACGAGCGATTAAACAGATCTTTATGATTTTCCAGTACCCATCTAGCTGAGGAGAAAAAACGGAAAGAAGAGACACCTTTGATGCAAAATATCGTTGTTGCAGCCACTTTTCTTGTTTTTCGAGCCAATGAATTTTTCTTGTTCCTCAAGCCAAGGGACTCTAAGTTTTTTGTATAGGGTTTTTGGACAGGGCAATTCTAATAATGTATTTCTTGCTTTGATTTAAAACTATTTATAGAAGTTATGGGCTATTTCATTTCTTAGTATGTGACCTAATCGTCTCTAACTAAGTTGCTGGTTACCGCTACAACCCGGAAACCATGATTTTTATTAGATAGATATTTTAATACTTTGACTATATTAACTATTGGTTATTATTGACAATGTTTTTTTCTTTAGTATCACTTAAAGACACACATTTTTTAAAAGTATAGTCTCAAACAGGAAAAAGCCTGTGGTTTTTCTGACTTGGAATAGTATGAGATAAACCTCAGAGAATTAGGCAGGTATGAAAGTCAAATATGCCCCATAAAAGAGCTACCGCTGAAGCAACGATACAGTTTGGGCTTCACTAGAATTTAGAGTTAGTTCTTTGTTATAATTAAAATTAAATGGACCGATTTTTTGTATAATTCTAATGGCTTACTTTGTAGTTCAATTCCTATAGGCTATAGTTCGTTCTTTAATATAAACATTTATATAATAATTTATTATATTTTTAATGTAGCTAACATAATAATATTACATTCACTTAGTATTATCCCCACAGGCACTTCTACGACAGCTTTATCCCTTTTCCGACGACAGCCCTGTCACGTCACGACATCCCAATCCCTTTTCTGACGACAGTCCACTGAAGTCACGAAAGCCAATAGCAAGATTCCCACGGGAGCCCATGGCAAGATTCCCAGCCCTGGCAAGACTCCCTTGAAACGCCCTAGCAAGATTTCTGCTGTTTTTCTGGAATATTTCCAAGTGCTCTAATATTTCTTAGGTGTTGAAAAAGAGTTCAGTGTGCCGACATCAAAATGGATAGTTATACATTATTGAATATTGAAAGTGTTGATGAAATGGAACCTAGACTGCCTAAGGTAGCAGTGAAAATTACAAGGGGTTGCCAACTAACCCTAAAAAGTCACAAGATCTATGCTGGATATGTTATAACATTAAGCAAATTCAAGTCGGATGAACGATTATGCTTTGCGGCTAAAGTGAAAATAGTGCACATACAAAAACTACAAGACGGATTAAATGTGCTGGCGAAATATATTGAAGAGAACGATTTATAGAAAACTGTTAGCCTGTATTTGCTAGTGAGGGTGATAAAATGGCTAGATTTGAGAACCAGAAAATCTTACGTAATCTGGAATAATGTATAATTTTAGATGATGACTTTCTGGAATTATCTCGTCAAAGAAAGATTCTCGAGAAACGCCTAACTGTATAATGGGAACCAATTCCCCATCTTTGGACTATTGCATAAAAACTTTGTCGTCGTGGTCCAGCTCCTTCTACTCAATTCTTAGATATATTTATTGAGAACAAACAAAATAATATTGTGGTTTTGCTCGTATCCACTACTTAGACGGCCATTTTGTGACCTCACTTCTCCTAGAAGACATTTTTCATTGATCCCTAGTTAGTTTCTTTCAGGAAGTGAGACAGTCAATATCGAAAAATGTTTTACACATACCCATTGTGCTTCTATACTTTGGGCAGCTGGTCATCCTGTGAGAATTGTACTTTTGCTGATGACTATGGTGAAAAGTGTAAATTATGCAATCCATGTAAATTGCATATAGGAAATTCAGTGCCAATTAAAGACTGCAATTCCTGTCTTGAAGAGATTTTTGATTCTCATAATAGAGGATTCTTATACTCCGATTGTCACTATGACAAATATAATCAATGGTAAAATACTTACCATGGCATGATTGCGAAGAAGCCCAAACGTGACTTCAATTAAATTTTAAGAGACTGGTATCGTCGTGGCTTGAAATTCTTTCGGGAAGAAGAACTTGGTATACGTTTCAACTTCTGGAATAATCAAAGAGTCTGGTTCTTACAACATCGCCGTGAAGATACCGGCTATTTTGATTATGAACCTACAGACTTTATTTGGCTGTTACAGAAAGTGATTCTTCATATGAGAATTTTGTATGGACATTGCTTCAAATAAGCAAATTGAAACACATGAATTTTAATAATATGAATCAGAGTAGCATTGTTGACTTTACAAAGAGATTTAATAAAAATGAAGTTACATTATATTTTAGAAAATTTGACCCTGACTTTGCATTTCAAGATGAATACAAGCTGAATCCTGATGAACTACCAAAACTTATCGTTCTGATGATTACCTATACGTAGAAAAAGAAATATAAAAATTGATACAGTGTTTTGTATATATATACATTTAATCAATAAACAAATTTACTTACATTTTAAAGACAATTCACTATTAGGGCACCAAAATTTATGTTATAGAGGAAGGAAAGAGTATTTTTAAATAAAAAGTTGTTCAATCGAGGATTGTCGCTATAAATCATGAGGAATTCCATGTAAGTATGTCCGTGACATCGGAAAATAAAATATAATAGGGCATGAAAACCACAGCTTTTTATTGATAGTTCTTGTACTCGCTTCCGATTTTGAATAATATTTTCCGCTCTGTTCAAAAAAAATTTTAATGTGAAGTGTGAAGAATCTATATAGTAGGCCAAGAGGATCGAAACATTCTGTATTCTTTCTTGCATGAAAGATAAAGAGCCAATGCACCGTTTTTACCGTTGATGGACTACTGTTAACAATAATAATAGTATTGTCGGCATGCTGAATATGCTCCAGAAAATCTGAAGGGTGCAATAGGATTTATATATGGATATGTAGTGGTCCATATTAAATACACTGATTATTTGATTCTTGTTCATGGTGCCAAGTCTAATGAATCACTGCCATCAGGGGTAGTTTCCCAATAGGTTTCAAATTGATTTAGTGAGACTAATGCAATACTTTATTCCAGTGGTTCGTCAAAGATACACTCTAAACGCATATTACCCGTCCGGACAATACTCATATCTTGAGTACCGGCCAAATCCAAAACAATGATACCTTGATTTTTCGCAAACATTTATATAGCATACCATTTTCGAATAGTTGTGAATCTCGATCTAGGGTCTGCATTGTCAATTCATATAGGGTCCTGTAGGACTTATCAAAGGATAAATGGTTGAGAGGAATTCCATTTACTTTACACACAAGCGTTGAAAGTCCAAACAGTTCAAATTTATGCAGAGAATTTGTCCATAATCCAACAGCGTACTACAAAAGCCAATGCCAATTTGGAAGGAATTTTGCCATTGATAAATCAGTAGAGGTACGCGTACCCATAGTGATATGGCGTTTATTTGTGATTGTATGAGGAACGAGCAATTTGATATTATATCCAGAGGTTGTTAACCTTTCAATTGCCAAAGCAACAGAACTCATAACTTCGTGTTTTCGTACATGAAGTATTGCCGACTGTTAGACTGTTAGATCGAGTGCAGCCCCCAGTACTTTTCGCATAATAAAATTGGACGCTGCGAGTTTTAGCTTTATGTCAATCTTTAAATTGGGAGGCAGCCATTGAGGTATTTTAAATATCTCATGATTTAGTTTCCGAACTAATTTAAATCTTTAGTTGTCGCATCTCCAAGAATATTGGTAGTGTCAGTATCTGTTTTATATTCATTACCCAAATCATGTCCCCACAGCAGCTTATAAGACATTGGAGTCATAAACATGAATTGTATATAACTAGCATAATTTGAAAGATTATTGCTCGTGCTCACCGATGTTACATTTATGCAGAAACTTATTTGTCTAAATAAATTATGTAGTACGCAGTTTTCGTTGAGATAACCCTTTGGCTGCACTTAGTTTTTCATTTTTAGATTTCTTAACAACGAAATTTAAATCTATAAATATTGAAGTCAAATCAATGAAGTAGGCTTAAATGGAATAAATTTGAAAATGTACCTTTTCAGAGAGCGGTTGTTGTGGATAAAATTGTTCATAATATCCATGTTTTACACTGATATCTACAATTTCCGTATTAAAAAGATTTAGAGATGACGTGACTGAAGGGTGAGATTCTTTGTGTGGTAGATATGCCATTTTCTAGAAAAATAAATCTCTTTTCGATCGTTCTACTTTCTTTTTCGATAATTTGCGCTTCTGGGCTTAGTTGAGACTGATGAGAGAGTCTTTCGCATCGTTTTTAAACCCTTTTCGCGTTGTTTAAATCGCTTGCCAAGGGATTGCGTGCTCGACCTAAGATTTTCCCAAAGACTTTCTTGAAAATCCTTCCCTGAGCCCCAATCATGTAATGTAGAGGACGCAAAATCCGCCGGAACCGGTGCAATATATTTTTTAGCGAGGGGTAGTGCAGAGCGAAACAGGGAAGCAAATCAATTGCCGAGACCGTACCTGGATATTGACCAACGACCCCTTTAATAGTCTAATCCATGACCCAACTGTCGTGGTCCAAGAGTAGCAACATAAGAATCAATATCAGGACAAACAAACTGAGTTTTATTAGCCATTTCACGGAATGGGTTGAACATGACATGTAATTGCAGAAAAACATTTTTTTATTACTAGAGGATCGCCCAATTCACTTCTTAATGTTAACTGACAGAGCTTCAAATACAAAATTTTGACTGGAATGTATTGAAGGTGCTTTGTATTGTATTGGTGAATATGGTAATTAGAGGTGTTTCGCTCAAGAGCAGGTAGGAGGGCAACATTGTTATTACCGACTCTGGATCTCTTGACAAAGGATGCGTAAAGAAATATACAACTGTCTGAGGAGAAGGCAAGTGGATACTCTGCAAAAATGATACGATACATGCCACTAGCGCTTCCAACACTTTTACCATTGATAATATTATGTTTAAAACCAAGATATTGACGTAAATTCTCATTGAGAATAATCTCCCCACTGTCAATGGGTGAACTAATGTAAATCTTGCCCTCTTCCTTTGAATAGTTGAATTAAAAGGCACCATTTTTACGAAATGAAATTTTTTGTTGATTTCACAACATAAATTACTCATACTCCCATATTCCTTATGTGATAATGTGACAAAGGGTATTCATATCAATTGATATTTTTAATTACATGTTGATCGTTAACGATCGGCCAGTCCTGTGGTCTAATTTTTACATCATATGTAAGATCCTTTCTTAGGATATCATATGTATTTTTGAGAATACAATCTACAAGAGCCACTTCATACCTCCCCTCAAATTTAATGGTAGGAAAGAGTCCAAAAATCATTTGTTTTATTCAAATCGTCATAAAAAGGATGGGGAACATTGGACATGAATTTCACATAGAAATCTTCAGACATTATGATCGTCTTCAGCGGTTATCCACGAATCAAAATCAGAGTTTTATCCTAGCCAGCGAGCAAGCACCTGTCGCTTACCCTTGCGAGTACCAGTCTTTAATACATTTTTAACTTGATAGATTACACTATTTCCAACTTTTTGCAATACATAGTCATAAAAACCGCCAAGAATCTCTTCATCTTTCATATCACGAAGCCGAAACGTTATAGGTTTAGTGTCCAAGACTTTTCACACTTTGAAAAGTTCAGTGCTCCACAAGTAATTTCCCTTTTCAAAAATATTTCTGTACAATTGATTCGAACAGTATAACCAACATTAAATTTTTTCCCCACATTTTCATTCAAATATTGTTTAAGAGAAAGTGTAGTGTCCCTACGATGAATTAAAAGAAGGCTAACGTTGAACAAGAATCGATCAGGGTACTGATTATAAATCAACAAGATTTTATCTAAATCTTGAATAAATGCATCATTATTTCTCAATGTACAATACCTTAAAAGTAAAAGTCGAATTGTTCGTAATAAATTTTCATCCAATGCCGCATTTATAGGACTATGACTAAGATAGAGTATTTTACTAGATTTCAATAAAACCCTTTTTAGATGTGGATTAAAAAATTCACTTCCACGTTCTGTCTTGATTTTTTATATGAATCTTGTTCAAAGATGGATTTAAGGGCTTTTCCAACTTCATTGACTCTCTTTGACTGCATCGGAACTGCATTAGCATACCGACTAAAAACACTTATTGCAAGTAAAATAAACTTGTAGAGTTACGTCTTTGAATCACGTTTAGAGTCAAAAGATCTGCTTGTAATATACGCAGAGGGTAAAAGGCTTTAGTTGTTCGATAGTCACGACCTCTAGTCCTGTGATTTCGATAAAGGGTGTAGCTGGGATCTTTTTTTTAAATACTCCTTTGCTAGCTTCTTTTTAATTGCAGTAGCCAGAGCAAGTGTAGTGGAAGAACTTCCTGGTTCTCCAATATTTTCATAGATACGTTTCAAAACTTGTTCCATTTGGAATGTAAACATGATGTGAAGCGTCCGCCAACCTTTTGTGTACTACTGGGTGATGATGCGTCAATATCAATACGTCTTAGCTTTTGTTTAGCTACGACTGGCGTCATCAAATCAATGTTTCCGCTAGGTGTGCTAGTATTTTCCAAGAAAGATTTAAAATCATTATCTTCTACCTTTAATGTTGTTGATAAACTATGTTATTTTAATTTCTTTAGAATTCGCTTATTGGTAATAAGAATTTTACAGAAAATTTGACGACTTTAAAAATGTATATGAATGACTATTGAAGTATTCGAGTCTTTTACGATTTGCAATCAAATCCGATAACAAATCAATTAAATTGTAACTCTTACCCTGGATTATAACTTCATTCTTTTTCATATTAATTTGTTATTTTCAGCGAAATACGTCAAGAGTCTTTTACTTTGATCGCGATAGGATGGGGTTAACAAGTGTACAACACTTGTTGATATTTCTTCTTTTTTCGGCTTTTTTAATGTTTCAAAACTTTCAGTACTTTCAGAAGGTTGATCTATGACATTTACCTTGAGCGGTTTTTCACGATAAGGTTTATGTTTGCTGACACGTTGAAAGGCATTTTGAAGTAAAATTAATTTTTCAACATCGGTAATTGTTTCATTTGTTAATAAATTTATCAAGATTATATTCAAAGTGCTCTTTTGGTGAAAGAGCAAGTTCAATTAGCATCAATTTATAAGTTGTAGCCATTTCTAGAGAATATTATTTACAATTCCAGTGATTATCGGCAGTAACAAGAAAAACAAATTACTTCCCGCTTGAACAAGGCGTTTTCTTTTACAATTTGCTTTCTTTTTCCAAGATAGAGCACTTACAAGTGAATAATGCTTTTTCTGTTGTCTAACACCATCTGAAAGTTGAACATTACCTTTGATAAATTTAAACAAAGTTCCGACAAGAGATTAACAAATTCCATGTCTATGCCATGTTTGAGTATTGCCTTCCTAAGCTTCGGTTTTGAATGGAGTAGCACGGAAAATAAAAAAAAAACGGAAAAAAAAAGTATAATAAATGTCGATGTTCATGTAGCTTCTTCAACTTCATGATGGTGACTAATGACCTTTTTTGCTATTCACACGTAGATGTACAGTAATTTCATTATCAAAAATATCAGTGACTACGCCCAACTCTTCGGGTGTGCTTTGATTCGGATCCAATAAAATGTAGCCATAAGGTTTATTAATAGCTTGATTGTATGCCGAAAGTAAAAATTTGGGTTCACAAGGATAGATTTGTTTTTTTAGAGTTATAAGAGATACTGAATCGCAAACAACTCTATAGATAATTTAGTAAGTACAATTCAAAATAAATGTTTTCATGCATTTACTCTGATGAAAAAGATTATAGTGCACAACAGTCAAAGAAATTTTTTCTTGATTGGACCGGACCGTGAAAAATTGTAACATTTCCTGCGACCCTTCTTCAACAGATTCAGTTAAATCATCAATAATCAACCACGAGTTTGGCGCAATGCTAGTAAAGACGTCATGTCCTTGTATGAATTTTATGCTCGGATCAATACTATTTATTTTGTCATAAGATTATTGCCAAACACTATAGCAATAATAGATATTTGTCGAATTCTTTAAAAACATTTTATAGCGGTTTTAAACTATTTTCGTTAATAGTGTTCTTTTGCCGGACATGGTCGGTTTGCAAATAAAAGAACTGAACGTTTTTTTAAATATATACCTACTCCTCCAATATCAAAATGCAACTAACCAAACCTAACCTGAATCTCTTTAATAAATACTCAAAGGAAATAGAATACATAGTTTCTCTTAATTAACAAATAAAATATAGTTACAACGACAATTTAAAAAAGACATAGAAAAATAAACACTTTATAGAGTTGCACTTGAACATTTAAAACACTCTATCCTGGCGGGGGTGACCAGTGGCCCAGCCGGCCAGCGAACGGAAGGTCCCCGTGACGGCCGGTAACAAGGCCCGGACAGTACGAGGGTCCGTGGCAGGGAGACAACAAGAATTATAAACACTTAATAAACACGCCCCCTCCCCTCTCCCCCAACTATAGGGCTTTATCCAGACCAAGTTGCTTTCTATAATTTAAACATTCAACTTGATCTGAAGTAAGGTAGCGACCATAAGTTAGTACCTCGACACCGCCCGCAAAAACATAGACTTTATCCGATATGGTGGATATGGCATTTTTTTCAATCCAAACCGTGGAGTTTTTATAGAGCAAATGGCCATGACACTTGCTCTTGGAACTAAATTATTCTCCTTATAGTTCCTATAAACACTCATGGTGAAACTTTATTTTACATAGGGTGACGGCGCCCCCTTGCAGACTTTTTTGGTAGCCTCATTGTTCGTTTCCACACAGTACACCTTCGGACCGGTAAAGACACCATGGAATACCAAGTCGCTCCCCGTCTAGGCTCCGGATAGGCTGACTCATCCCTGTATGTGTAATCCATCCGGGAGCTAATGTACTCTCCATTTTCTAAATCATGTAACAGATTATCTGTATTAACTTTCAAAAGAAGGGAATCAGTGTCTCCATAATAAAACTGAGCTTGTCCCATCCCCGGCCATTGGTGCTTACACATATAGAAATAAAACTCTAACAAGAGTTTCTTTGAAACTTCCAAAAAAGCGCTGCCAGCGGTAATGTTTTTATTCAAAACTACATTTCTCTTTTTTCTATGTAATAGGACCATTTTGGAGTCTATAATTGTAAACGATTAGAAGTTTGGATCCGCAATGATTCTGACAAATTCTTTTGGGTCGGTTAAAACGTCACAACGAGTCCTGTTGCACACACTCTCGCACATTTTACCACAGGCCGAATTTAAAATGAGCTTTAAGGTTTCTTTTTCAACCTTTGTTTTTGCTTGAGACCGTTTGTTGACAAAAGTGTCTACAGACATCTTCATATAAGGCTTTTGATCAGACTGGAGGGGTCTATGAATCTTTGTGATATTGAAACTGTTGGCCAGCATCCACCGCAAAAGAACTTGGTGTATGACAATATTCCGTTTCGGCTCAGTCGGCAGTAAGCCTATGTTTTGAAGGTATCCAATGTGTACCCATATTTTGTACTAATGATAAATTCTAGGGACTCAAAGAGTCCTTAGGCACCAGTCTATTTATGCAGGGGAAAACAAAGTCCTTTACCGAGGTATGAGGCTCCAGAGATCTTTCACCGTCAATTTCAAAAAACCATCCTTGTGGTCCATTCTCCTAAATAGTGTGAATGTTGGGGAGATCTGGAGCAGAAGGATTGTCAAGCCATTGATAATTCCCACACGGCAAATAAAAGTAAGACATTACCGACAGATAAAGGGAATTCATATCCAAGAAAACGCCGTTCGCCTTTTCATCAATGCGTTGTCCAGTCGGGTCGGTTTCGAGGATACGATCCCTTTGGAAAACATACCCTCCCCTCATGGATCTCTCTACAAACAGGTGTTAATCCACGTCAGCGATCAGACCTATTTCAGCATTATTGATTTTAAGAATTAAATCCATCGCCAGATGAGGAGTGGAGAAATAATACCCAGTATCCAACCCAAATTCTTTGTGAATTTTGTCCGTGTCTTTACAGACAATATCCAGCAACGTCAATACTTCACTTGCTAGGTACATTTTACAATAATCTCACCCATTTTTACACCCTCCCTTTACCCAAACCCTCTTGACAAATTCATAATCGGCAGTGATGCATTGACGGTTGCGAAGTGAATCATTACACTTTGCGATGGGCGGCAATTTTTCCTCACTTAGCTTCGAGGTTGAGCTGTAATACTCGTACGGGTATATGCCCTTACTAGTTGACAAATCATACAGTTCCTCATCTAGAAAGTGCTGTTTAAGGAGGGGAAACTATTAAAATCGTCACATTTCTGTACTTGAATGAGTCGACTTAAAGACTTGAGGAAAAAACTATATGAATCTAGGAAACGGATTTTATTCAAGCACACTTTACCATTATCAATTGCTTGTCATTTAATTTCTAAGACCAGCAACTTTTCGGATGATTTCGGTATGATGATATAAGAAAATAATTATCTACCCATGCGCCATTTACAACTTCACCTTTCTGCAATATGAACTTCAAATCGTAGTTACAATTTTGCATGTAAACCTTTAAAAAGTATTGCTGTCTAACATTTAATTACACGATTTGTTTACACGCAACCCCCTAAAATTTCCTTCCCCTTGATGAAATTTATTGCCAGAAACAGTCATGGGCCCGGGCTTTCGCATCCCCTGATTAATTTTCTTTTCAGAAACCCAACAGATATCTAGATTTATAGCCAACTCGTCTTCTGGTGAAAGCTTCATTGGATAATGTGTATGGCGAAGCCGTGAAATTGCCTACTTTGCTATTTTAATAAGTGCAACCATATCTGTCCCAACACAATCTTCCCAATCCCACATCACAACAAAATTTACCAATTGCATGGTATTACTAGAATCTCCTAGCGCAGGGGCAAAAGAGATGGCAATGGCTTCATGTTCTTTAACACGATTCAAATTTGACGGATGGTACACATCCGTAAGTGCAGCCTCAATTTCCAATGACACCTTGTTGCTTCGCAACAGCGTGCTCTGAAAATTTTTTTGAACCGCAAGGTGGCATTGTCCCCCGAAACCGTTTCCACAGACTGGTACCCATGACACTTACAGTGTTTCAAGTGATTATTTAATTTTAATTCACTACGGAATCTTGACAAACAAACTGGACAGTATAGCAGGTCTCATCCCTCTTTATACCTTTACTTAAAACCCTTCTACTATGCGGAATTAGAAAGAAATTTTCAGTTGACTCAGGATCTTTGGCAGGCTCATAAAGAAGCCATGCCCAGTGTTTCACTGATTCAATGAACGGTGCCCTTACGGAATATATTACCCCATTTTTACCACTATGTTCCCCTTCTTGATATTCCTCGTTAAATTGTAAAACTGTAACCCCAACTTTCAAATGTTCATTTGCCCTTTCAAAAATGTAATTCCCCTTTATTGTAACTCGATGGTGCCCCTTTAAGCAATTAAACTAATTTTTCAGAAATTCTGCCCCGTCCCCGCCACCATTAACTGCCGAATTGTCCAACTCCGTCTTACTAGCGTCATCTATTCATGTTTTATGTCCCACCACAGAGACAGAATATTTGAAACACTCTAAACCCGTGTCGAAACGAAAGTGTTTTACACCCTTAGTACCCCTCAAATTTGCATTATATTTTCGAAAGTTATATTTCCTCCTCCCACCTCTTAAAACCAATTCCTTTTTAAATCTAGTAATGTTTAATTCTTATTTCTCAATAAACAAAACTGACAACCCAATCACGTTTTCACTATACCCCTTCATCCTTTTAAAAATTTCACTCACACAATCTGAAAACACACCCTCAAAATTATGCAAGTCTGGGTGAAGCGTTTGCATCTTTGATTGTATTTGATGTTTGCGCAACTCGCCCGAACTTGCATTTTAAAAATAATTTTAAGTGTGATGGATGCTTTTATACTGTCCCGTCCTCCTGCCTCCTGCATATGGTTTTCAAGAAGTGTCCTAATCATGCTTACATAGGAGTGTGCTACGCTAATAGGATCCGTATGAAATCTACCACTTGATAGGGAATTGAACAGGTCACCGAGCTCAGCCCTATACACGTGAATGTTGCGCAAAGAGGTATCAGCTAAATACAAATTAGGCAATACTGGAGATAAGTCGGTTCCACATTGCTCCCCTAAATCACTTTCCATGGCGGCCGCAGTCTCGACCTCACTTGATCGCAAGTCTTCGACCCATTCATAGTCTATATCAAGGCCGAGACCTCGCACGATAGCATCATAGGCAGTGGGAGCTACACTACCCAGACTCAATCCCATACTCGCAACCCCCCCCCTTCGTATTCACTAGTCTCAGGGACCTCTTGCGTGTTCACGAATGACTGAATATCGTCATAGAGATTTTAGATCCCAGGTGTAGGTGGTAATGATGGTGTGTGAACCTAAAAGGATAATAAGAATATATTAGCTCACTCGAACACTTTACACTGTGAAAAATGGAATAGTTAAGAACGAGTATACACTATCCAGTGGCATACTAATGCCCCTCTGACCCCTATTTTTATCATGGACAATAGAAGGGTAATGTGACCTCGAAGTCGTAAAACCTCCACTACTCCTTGGAATGTATTATTGTATTATGAACCATTGAAGAGTACCATGAGCCCTTGAAGTCATAGACAACATACTACTCGTTGGAAAGCATCATTGTATTATGAGGCATTGAAGGGTACCTTCGGTACTGTAAACCCCATGCCCACGCTACTGCTATAACAAAACCCTTTGAATTTTTTTAAATAGTCATGGAAAACTTACCGAGGGGGAGGGTTTGCTTCTGGCCATCTGGCAATAAAGTCATCAGCCCATGTAAGCATTTCGTCGGAAACTTCCACTATCACTGTAGCTCCTTCACCAAAGAATCTGTTGAGCATTTCATCGATATTAGTATCACTCTAGAAAAAAGAAAAACGTAAATTTTAGGTATGAATAAAGCTAACACGAAGGTTGAGATCCTTAGAGGGGACACATATGACTCCCTCCAAAAAAACTAGCGAGTAAACACTTAAAAAGTAAAAAACATTCATATTTTACTTATTTCTGAGGGGGCATGGAACCTGAAAAGACAAAGGTAGTGAGTTTGCCCTCAAAAGAATGAAAAAGACGAAAAAAAGCCTTATTTTTAGGTATTTCTGAGGGGGTATTTCTGATAGATCTTTGAAAACTAAGGGGGTATATAAGCTGAAAAGACAAATGTAGTGAGTAGCAACTTAAAAGAGTGACGGAATTTAGAAAAGAGTGAAAAAAAAGACAATATTTCTGAGGGGGAAGGGTGTTTTAAAAATAAGGGGTAGATAAGCTGAAAAGACAAAAGTAGCGAGTGAAAGAATTTAGTAAAGAGTGGAAAATGACATTATATCTGAGGGGGGCGAGTCTTTTAAAACTAAGGGGGTAAATAACCTGAAAAGGTAAAAGTAGTGAGTAGGCACTTAAAAAAGTGAAAAAATGACATTATTTGTGAGGGGGCAGAGTCTCTTAAAACTAAGGAGGATGGGGGTTAAACCTGAAAAGACAAATATATATGCCTACCCAAGGTCAGAACATAATTTGCACTTTACTGAAAAAACATAAGTGTTTTTACTTATGTAACTTTCATAAATCAAATAATATTAACATTTTGATTACTAAATATCAGTATATGTATATTAAACTGACAATGCGCATTCATTTGTATTCTTGGTACCTCTATTTTAAACGCACTCTTTTATACAGTGCTAGTTTGGTTAGTGCTAATGAAATAAAATAGGATGAATATAGAATAGTTTAGAAACAAATTTGGGCTATGTATTTGCACATTAGGGGTTGGGGGTAAAGTATAGCATATATTAAATACGTTACCTAACCCAACCTAGGTACCTTTTTCTCCCCCTAAACTCCAAAAAACAATAGTTTAAATATCGTCAACGCATTGAAAACAACGCTAAGCATTCATTACCGCATAGCAGTGTCTTGAATTAACCAATACAAAGCGGGTTTTCTGTCGCGTCTCCAATTTGACATATATAAAAGAGTGCGTTTAACATAGAAGTACCGTATTTTTTTAAGTGAAGTACAAATTATGTTCTGGCCTTGGGAGGGCTAGGGTTTTTGAGCCCAACTTATGTTAATTTCTGCCCGTTTTGAGTTGGACTTGGTTATTTATTGTAATTTATGTTCGTTTTGGGTTTCATTTATTTATCGATTCTGATTTGTGGTAGTTTGACGCTTGATAGATTAATTGATTTTATTTTTGCTCATTTTTGGTTTAATGGAGTTCTTCACTTTTCTTTGAAAAACTTATTTTGTGGAAAAAGTTTTTTTTTCATTAATTTCTGTTCGTTTTATATTGACATAGTCTTTTCAGGGAAAAAGAAAATAATAATTTAAATCTTTTCGTTTTATTAAGAATTTATAGTTTGGCTTGCTATTAGTAGTAATGCATCTATTGATAGTAAACTACAAGCCTGAGTATGATAATAGGCACCACTGGACCTACATGAAAAAATACATGAAATGGGACAAGAAAACCCATGCCTGAGACACTACACTTACACGTGAACATTCTAAAAAGCTGGCATGGTTTTTGTTATTGATAAGAATTGCACAAGAGTAGACATTTTAAAAAGCTGTCAACGCATGTTATTTGGAAGATTGCCTTAACTCGAGAGTAGTTTGTTATTAAAAAATTGGATGTTGCAATCAGAATTGTTTGATTGACATTTGCAAAAAAGGGGTAAGGGATTTGCGGATTGGAGTGTAACTCGAGAGTAGTTTGTAATTAAAAAATTGGATGTTGCAATCAGAATTGTTTGATTGACATTTGCAAAAAAGGGAAAGGGATTTGCGGATTGGATTGTAACTAGAGAGTAGTTTGTTATTAAAAATTTGGACGCTACAATCAGAATTGTTTGATTGACATTTGCAAAATAAGGGGTAAGGGATTTGCGGATTGGAGTGTAACTCGAGAGTAGTTTGTCATTAAAAAATTGGAAACTACAATCAGAATTGTTTCATTGACATTTGCAAAAAAGGGATAAGGGATTTGCGAATTGGAGTCTAGGATTTGCAAATTTGATCCTATTAAGGTGGAAAAAAAGGGGTTTAGCATTTGCGAATACTTCGATGTGTACTGTATAATACACAAGTGATGTTTGAACAGCCTTGTCAATTTAAAATAGTTTAATGTTATACTATACGAAGAAGTTGATACTAAGAGGGATGTAGATGCCAAGAAAAGAATTTTAATAACGGATAGCCGTACTTCTTCGATGTGTTCCGTATAATACATATGGTGGTGGGGTGATGGCAGAAGGATCTCTTAGAGTACTTATAGTGCTGTACTGTGGGCCGACTTGCTAGCGAAAAACCCGTATGATTGACTTGACATACAAATTTTTAACAAGAAATAACTGAAAAGGGTTTTCGGGGATATGGGTTGATTGTGTACTGTATAATATACAAGTGATGTTTGGACAGTGTTGTCAATTTAAAATAGTTTAACGTTATACTATACGAAGAAGTTGATACTAAGAGGGATGTAGATGACAAGAAAAGAATTGTAATAACGGATAGCTTTACTTCTTCGATGTGTTCCGTATAATACATAAGTGGTGGGGTGATGGCAGAAGGATCTCTTAGAGTACTTATAGTGCTGTACTGTGGGCCGGCTTGCTAGCGAAAAACCCATGTGATTGACTTGAAATAAAAAATTTTAACAAGAAATGGCTGAAAATTGTTTTCGGGGATATGGGATGATTGTGTACTGGATAATAAACAAATGATGTTTGGACAGTGTTGTCAATTTAAAATAGTTTAACGTTATACTATACGAAGAATTTGATACTAAGAGGGGTTTAGATGACAAGAAAAGAATTGTAATAAAGGATAGCTTTACTTCTTTGATGTGTTCCGTATAATACATAAGTGGTGGGGTGATGGCAGAAGGATCTCTTAGAGTACTTATAGTGCTGTACTGTGGACCGACTTGCTAGCGAAAAACCCGTGTGATTGACTTGAAATAAAAATGTTTAAGAAGAAATGGCTGAAAAGTGTTTTGGGGGAGATGGGATGATTGTGTACTGTATAATACACAAATGATTTTTGGACAGTGTTGTCAATTTAAAATAGTTTAACGTTATACTATACGAAGAAGTTGATACTAGGAGGGGTGTAGATGACAAGAAAAGAATTTTAATAACGGATAGCTTTACTTCTTCGATGTGTTCCGTATAATATATAAGTGGTGGCGTGATGGCAGAAGGATCTCTTAGAGTACCTATAGTGCTGTACGGTGGACCGAGCTGCTACTGAAAACCTTTTGTGGATGTGTTGAAATAAAAATATTTAATCTCTTTAGGCTGTTTGAGTTTTTTTATGGTCTGTGTTTGTCTCTTTGGGCTGTGTGTGTCTCTTTGGGGGTTTGTGTCTCTTTGGGCTGTGTCTGTCTCTTTAGGCTGTTTGAGTCTTAGTGGTCTGTGTTTGTCTCTTTGGGTTGTGTGTCTCTTTGGGCTGTCTGTGTCTCTTTGGGCTGTTTGTGTCTCTTAGGGCTGTGTATATCTCTTTGGGCAGTTTGTGTCTCTTTGGGCTGTGTCTCTTTGAATCTTTTTGGTCTGTATTTGTCGGTATGGGCGTTTTTCTTCTCTTTGGGCTGTGTGTGTCTCTTTGGACTTTGTGTGTCTCTTCGGGCTGTGTGTGTCTCTTTAGCCTGTGTGTGTCTCTTTGGGATGTGTGTGTCTCTTTGGGCAGTTTGAATCTTTTTGGTCTGTGTGTGTCTCTTTTGGATGTTTGTGTCGTTTTGGGCTTTGTGTGTCTCTGTTGGATGTGTGCGTATCTTTGGGCCATGTGCGTCTCTTTGGGCTCTATGTGTCTCTTTGGGCTGTGGGTGTCTCTTCGTGATGTGTGTGTGTCTTTAGGCTGTGTCTGTCTCTTTGGACTGTGTGTCATTTTGGAGTGTTTGAGTCTTTTTGGTCTGTATGTGTCTCTTTGGGCTATGTGTGTCTCTTTGGGCTGTTTGAGTCTTTTTGGACTGTGTATGTCTCTTGTGGCTGTTTGTGTCTTTTTGGACTGTGGGTGTCTCTTTGGGCTGTGGGTTGATTGGCAGAAGGACGTATTATCGAAGTCATAGCGGAGGGCGAGTTGCTAGCGAAAAATCTAAGCTAATAAGGGTTTTTGACTGTAAACTCTAGTTTTTTGTCAGTTTGTAGTTTACGCACTAATAGTATTGAATCATAGAGAAACAACGAATTTAAATTTTTTTTAAAAAAAATGTGACTCAAAGACGTTTCGTTCTTTTCACTGGCTTGAAATTGCATACAAACGAGCCAATCAGATGTTACAATCCTTATGTTTGCTCAAAATTCGACAAAGCAACGACGGTTAGGCTAGTTTATTTTGCATGATACTTCTAAAGCCAATTAAGATGAAGAAATGTGTTCAAAGTCAAGGCTATAAGAAAAAATAAGTTCTGGATATTTTTGTCAGTTTGTAGTTTACGCACTAATATCAATATCAGTACCGATTCTATTTGAACTTTTAAAAAAACTTTTAAAAAAAATGTGACTCAAAAACGTTTCGTTCTTTTCACTGGCTTGAAATTGAATAAAAACGAACCAATCAGGATTTAAAGACCTTTTGTTTGCTAGAAATTAGACAAAGCAATGACAGTTAGGCTACTTTATTTTGAGTGTTATGTATAATTCCAATTCAGATTAAGAAATGACTTCAAGGTAAAGTCGCTAAGAAAAAAAAGTTCGGGATATTTTTGTCAGTTTGTAGTTTACGCAATAATATCAATATCAGTAACTATTCTATTTGAACTTTCTCCAAGTTGATCAAATTTGTCTCTAAACGGTTCATGATAAAAAAAAAGTTTGGGACAAGAAAAAAAAACCTAAAATAATGTCGTGAAATCATTTTCAACACGCAGAGCAGGAGGGTGTTGGGATTGAATCATAGAGAAACAACGAATTTACTTTTTTTTTAAATGTGACTCAAAGACGTTTCGTTCTTTTCACTGGCTTGAAATTGCATAAAAACGTGCCAATCAGGTTTTACAATCCTTTTGTTTGCTCAAAATTTGAAAAAAGCAACGACGGTTAGGCTAGTTTATTTTGCATGATATTTCTAAAGCCAATTAAGATGAAGAAATGTCTTCAAAGTCAATGCTATAAGAAAAAAAAGTTCTAGATTTTTTTTTGTCAGTTTGCAGTTTACGCACTGATATCAATATCAGTAACGATTCTATTTGAGCTTTCTCCAAACTGATCAAATTGGTCTCTAAACGGTTCATGATAAAAAAATAGTTTCGGAGAAGAAAAAAAACCCTAAGATAATGTCGTGAAATTATTTTCAACACTCATAGCAGGGGGGCGCTGGGATTGAATCATAGAGAAACAGCTAATTTATTTTTTTAAAAAATGTGACTCAAAAACGTTTCGTTACTTTTGCTGGCCTAAAATTGAATACAGACATACAAATCCGAAGATACAGTCCGTGATCTTGTTATAGGGCCAAGAACGAGAGAATAGGTTTGCTAGTGTCGATTGCATTTTGTTTCGTAAGCCAAGGACGATAATGTAATATCTTCAAAGTCAAGACTATAAGAAAAAAAAAGTTCTGGATATTTTTCTCCATTTTTTCTTTAAGCAATAATATCAATATTAATAACGATACTATTTGAACTTTCTCCAAATTGATCAAATTGGTCTCTAAACGGTTCATGAAAAAAAAACAATTTGGGACAAGAAAAAAAACCTAAAATGATGTCATGAAATCATTTTAACACTCAGAGCAGAGAGCGCTGGGATTGAATCATAGAGAAACAACGAATTTACTTTTTAAAAAATGTGACTCAAAGACGTTTCGTTCTTTTCACTGGCTTGAAATTGCATACAAACGAGCCAATCAGGTGTTACAATCCTTTTGTTTGCTCAAAATTCGACATAGCAATAATGGTTAGGCAAAAGTTCTGGATATTTTTGTCAGTTTGTAGTTTACCCACTAATATCAATATCAGTAACGATTCTATTTGGTTTTTTTTGGTGTAGTTGTTGGTTATTTTTGTTTGTTCGACTTGATATAAATTCTGAAACCAGTTGGTAGTTGAATTCACCTCTTGGAGACACAATACAGAAATTTAATTCAGGAAATTATATAAAACAAAAATTGAACAAATTCTCTATTAACATTCATTATCGATTGAATTCACCTCCTAGACAGACAATACAGCAACTTCACAAAA
The DNA here is from genome assembly GCF_049724085.1 of Artemia sp. Qi Xiang Cuo. Classification (NCBI taxonomy): domain Eukaryota; kingdom Metazoa; phylum Arthropoda; class Branchiopoda; order Anostraca; family Artemiidae; genus Artemia; species Artemia sp. Qi Xiang Cuo. The sequence continues at coordinate 24,157,348 of NC_142813.1, forward strand.
TCTAAGTATAAGAGTGATTAAATTTTATATCAGCATCCATTACTTGGATACATTGGAAAAAAGTTGACAAGATCTATATGGCAGAAGAAGTAAATTCATTTCAAAGTTTTTATCGGATACATCGGATAACAGTCATAAAATTTAAATTCTTTTCAGTTTGGCTTCATGTCTTGTTACGTTGAATTAAGATTAGACCGGTTTTTCTTTCTATAGTACAGACGAGCGTATATTTTTAGTGTAGAAAAAAAAAATTCTGGCTAGTTTCTGAAGTTGATTGCGAGAGTTCTACGACTCTAAAAAATGGATATATTTGAGAAAGACCGAATCATGGGGGATCTACTGTTTATGGAAAAACGTTTGATTCTAGATGACGATTTTCTAGAGATCTCTATTCAAAGGAAGATATTTTCTCTGGGAATGCTTGTCGATATTGACCGTAAACTCTCATTTTTTGTATTTCATTTTTTTTAATGACACCCTCCGGCGCGCTGGAGGGTGTCATTAAATAGTGGAATTTATGAAGAAATTGCTCTGCATTTGACACATTGAAAATTGTTTGTGATAAAAAGAGAGAGAAAAAAAAGAAAAGAATTGTCCGGTTATCGATATTAGCTAGTTTAATTGCTCTAGCTTGCACACACACACACACACACACAGACACACACACACACACACAGACACACACACACACACACACACAGACACACACACACACACACACACACACACACACACACACACACACACACACACACACACACACACACACACACACACACACACACACACACACACACACACACACACACACACACACACACACACACACACACACACACACACACACACACACACACACACACACACACACACACACACACACACACACACACACACACACACACACACACACACACACACACACACACACACACACACACACACACACACACACACACACACACACACACACACACACACACACACACACACACACACACACACACACACACACACACACACACACACACACACACACACACACACACACACACACACACACACACACACACACACACACACACACACACACACACACACACACACACACACACACACACACACACACACACACACACACACACACACACACACACACACACACACACACACACACACACACACACACACACACACACACACACACACACACACACACACACACAAACACACATATAGCCACACCTACACATACACACACATATACATACACACATACACACACACACACACACACACACACACACACTCAATCTCACACACACATACACACATACACACACAAACAAATATACAGACACAGACACACACACACACATACACATACACAAACAAACACACATATATACATACACACACACACACACATATACACACACATACACACAAACACATATACAGACATACACAAACAAAGACACACACATATACACACAAAAAAAGACTAACACAAAAACAAACACACACACACACACAAACACACACAGATAGAAAGATACACACACAGACACACTCTCACACAGACACACCCACACCCACACTCACAAACACACACATACACATACACACACACACACTCACACATACATACACACACAAAAACACACCCACACACCCACATACACCCACCCCCACACACACACACACACCCACTCTCACACTCACACTCACGTTCACTCTCTCACACACACTTTCACACTCACATACTCTTTCATAGATACACACACACACACACACACACATAAATATACATTTACATACACATACACACACACATACATTGTTACTTACTTACAATTTTTTCGTAATTCCTTGAATGAAATTTCTGCATTGTGTATTCAAGAGGTGAAAAACTTTACAATTTAATTTCTGATTACAGGGGGCGGGCCATGGTTGAAGTTGTTTTCACGTAGCTTTTTTCTAGCCAAAGATTCACATTTGACCTAGAGAAATGTATTTTCTATAATTTTCTTACAAAAAATTAGAGTCTACGGTCAATATCGACAAGCATTCCCTGAGAAAATATCTTCCTTTGAATAGACAGCTCAAGAAAATCGTCATCTAGAGTCCTAAAACTCTCACAATCAACTTCAGAGACTACCCAGAATTTTTTTTCTACTCTAAAAATATACGCTAGTCTCTACTATAGAAAGAAAAACCGGTCTAATCTAAATTCAACGTAACAGAACAAGAAGCCAAAATGAATAGAACTTAGATTTTATGACTGTTATCTGATGTATCCGATAAAAAATTTGAAATGAATTTATTTCTTCTGATATATAGATTTTGTCAACTTTTTCCGATGTATCCGAGAAAGGGATGTTGATATAGAATTTAATCACTCTTATACTTAGATTTTGTGAAATTGCTGTATTGTCTGTCTAGGAAGCGACTTCAATCGATAATGAATGTTAATAAAGAATTTGTTCAATTTTTTTTATATAATTTCCTGAATTAAATTTCTGTATTGTGTCTCCATGAGATGAATTCAACTACCAACTGGTTTCAGAATTTCTATCAAGTCGAACAAAGAAAAATAAAAAACAACTACACCAAAAAAAAACAAATAGAATCGTTACTGATATTGATATTAGTGCGTAAACTACAAACTGACAAAAATATCCAGAACTTTAGCCTAACCTTCGTTGCTTTGTTGAATTTTGAGCAAACAAAAGGGTTGTAACACCTGATTGGCTCGTTTGTATGCAATTTCAACCCAGTGAAAAGAACGAAACGTCTTTGAGTCACATTTTAAAAAAAAAGTAAATTCGTTGTTTCTCTATGATTCAATCCCAGCGCTCCCCTGCTCTGAGTGTTGAAAATGATTTCATGACATTATTTTAGTTTTTTTTTCTTGTCCCAAACTATTTTTTTTATCATGAACCGTTTAGAGACCAATTTGATCAACTTGGAGAAAATTCAAATAGAATCGTTACTGATATTGATATTAGTGCGTAAACTACAAACTGACAAAAATATCTAGAACTTTTTTTTCTTATAGTATTGACTTTGAAGACATTTCTTCATCTTAATTGGCTTTAGAAATATCATGCAAAATAAAATAGCATAACCATCGTTGTTTTGTCGAACTTTGAGCAAACAAACTGATTTTAAAATCGGATTGGCATGTTTGTGTGCAATTTTAAGCCAGTGAAAAGAATGAAACGTCTTTGAGTCACATTTTTTTAAAAAGTAAATTCGCTGTTTCTCTATGATTCAATCCCAACACCCCTCTGCTCTGAGTGTCGAAAATGATTTTTTTTTAAAGTAAATTCGTTGTTTCTCTATGATTCAATCCCAACACCCCCCTGCTCTGAGGATTAAAAGTGATTTCACAACATTATTTTAGGTTTTTTTTTCTTGTCTCAAACTATTTTTTTTATCCTGAACCGCTTAGAGACCAATTTGATAAACTAGGAGAAAGTTCAAATAGAATTGTTGCTAATATTGATATTAGTGCGTAAACTACAAACTGGAAAAAATATCCAGAACTTTTTTTTTCTTATAGCTTTCACTTTGAAGACATTTCTTCATCTTAATTGGCTTTAGAAATATCATGCAAAATAAACTAGCCTAACCGTCGTTGCTTTGTTGAATTTTGAGCAAACAAAAGGATTTTAACATCTGATTGGCTCGTTTGTATGCAATTTCAAGCCACTGAAAAGAACGAAACGTCTTTGAGTCACATTTTTTTAAAAGCTAAATTCGTTGTTTCTCTATGATTCAATCCTATTAGTGCGTAAACTACAAACTGACAAAAAACAAGAGTTTACGGTCAAAAACCCTTATTAGCTTAGATTTTTCACTAGCAACTCGCCCTCCACTATAACTTCGCTAATAAATCCTTCTGTCAATCAACCCACAGCCCAAAGAGATATCCACAGTCCAAAGAGACACAAACAGCCGAAAGAGACATACACAGTCCAAAAAGACTCAAACAGCCCAAAGAGAAACACATAGCCCAAAGAGACACATACAGACCAAAAAGACTCAAACTTCCCAAAAAGACACACAGTCCAAAGAGACACACACAGCCTAAAGAGACACACACATCACAAAGAGACAGCCACAGTCCAAAGAGACACATACAGCCCAAAGAGACGCACACAGGCTAAAGAGACATACACAGCCCGAAGAGACAAACACAGACCAAAAAGACTCAAACAACCTAAAGAGACACACACAGACCAAAAAGACTCAAACAGCTCAAACAGAAACACATCCCAAAGAGACACACACAGCCCTAAGAGACACAAACAGCCCAAAGAGACACACACAGCCCAAAGAGAAACACAACCCAAAGAGACAAACACAGACTAAAAAGACTCAAACAGCCTAAAGAGACACACACAGCCCAAAGAGACACAAACATCCCAAAGAGACACACACAGCCCAAAGAGACAAACACAGACCAAAAAAACTCAAACAGCCCAAACAGACGCAAACCGCCCAAAGAGACAAACACAGACCAAAAAGACTCAAACAGCCCAAAGAGACACAAACAGACCAAAAAGACTCAAACAGTCCAAAGAGACACACATAGCCCAAAGAGACACAAACACCCCTAAGAGACACACACAGCCCAAAGAGACAAACACAGACCAAAAAAACTCAAACAACCCAAAGAGACACAAACAGCCCCAAAGAGACAAACACAGACCAAAAAGACTCAAACAACCCAAAGAGACACAAACAGACCAAAACGACTCAAACAGCCCAAAGAGACACACAACCCAAAGAGACACGCATAGCCCTAAGAGACACAAACAGCCCAAAGAGACACACACGGCCAAAAGAGAAACACAACCCAAAGAGACAAACACAGACCAAAAAGACTCAAACAGCCCAAAGAATAACACATAGGCCAAAGAGACACATACAGGCCAAAAAGACTCAAACACCCCCAAAAAAAAGACACACAGTCCAAAGAGACACACACAGACTAAAGAGACACACACATCACAAAGAGACACCCACAGCCCAAAGAGACGCACACGGGCCCAAAGAGACGCACACATCCAACAGAGAGACACACACAGCCCATGAAATACGTATCGCCGAACCTTTTTTTTTTCTTGTCCCAAACTATTTTTTTATCATGAACTGTTTAGAGACCACAGCCCAAAGAGAAACACATAGCCCAAAGAGACACATACAGACCAAAAAGACTCAAACACCCCAAAGAGACACACAGTCCAAAGAGACACACACAGCCTAAAGAGACACACACATCACAAAGAGGCACCCACAGCCCAAAGAGACACATACAGCCCAAAGAGACGCACACAGGCCAAAGAGACAAACACAGACCAAAAAGACTCAAACAGCCCAAAGAGACACAAACAGACCAAAAAGACTCACACAGCTCAAAGAGACACACATCCCAAAGAGACACACACAGCCCTAAGAGACACAAACAGCCCAAAGAGACACACACAGCCCAAAGAGAAAGACAACCCAAAGAGACAAACACAGACCAAAAAGACTCAAACAGCCTAAAGAGACACACACAGACCAAAGAGACACAAACACCTCAAATAGACATACACAGCCCAAAGAGACAAACACAGACCAAAAAAAAACTCAAACAGCCCAAAGAGACGCAATCAACCCAAAGAGACACACAAAGGCCAAAAAGACTCAAACAGCCCAAAGAGACACAAACATACCAAAAAGACTCAAACAGTCAAAATAGACAAACATAGCCAAAAGACACACAAACTGCCCAAAGAGACACAAACAGCCCAAAGAGACAAACATAGAACAAAAAGACTCAAATAGCCAAAAGAGACACAAAAAGAACAAAAAGACTCGAACAGCCCAAAGAGACACACAGCCCAAAGGGGCATACACAGTCCAAAGAAACACAAACAGCCAAAAGAGACACACACAGCCCAAAGAGAAACACAACCCAAAGAGACAAACACAGACCAAAAAGACTCAAACAGCCCAAAGAGAAACACATAGCCCAAAGAGCCACATACAGACCAAAAAGACTCAAACATCCCAAAAAGACACACAGTCCAAAGAGACACACACAGCCTAAAGAGACACACACATCACAAAGAGACACCCATAGTCCAAAGAGACACATACAGCCCAAACAGACGCACACAGGCTAAAGAGACACACACAGCCCGAAGAGACAAACACAGACCAAAAAGACTCAAACAACCTAAAGAGACACAAACAGACCAAAAAGACTCAAAAAGCTCAAAGAAACACACATCCCAAAGAGACACACATAGCCCTAAGAGACACAAACAGCCCAAAGAGACACACACAGCCCAAAGATAAAGACAACCCAAAGAGACAAACACAGACCAAAAAGACTCAAACAGCCTAAAGAGACACACAAAGCCCAAATAGACACAAACAGACCAAAGAGACACACACAGCCCAAAGAGACAAACACAGACCAAAAAAACTCAAACAGCCCAAACAGACTCAAACAGCCCAAAGAGACAAACACAGGCCCAACAGACACAAACAGCCCAAAGATACACACACAGACCAAAAAGACTCAAACAGCCCAAATAGACACACATAGCCCAAAGAAACACAAACAGCCCAAAGAGACACAGACAACCCAAAGAGACGAACACAGAACAAAAAGACTCAAACAACCAAAAGAGACACAAACAGACCAAAAAGACTCAAACGGCCCAAAGAGACACACAGCTCAAAGAGACACACAAAGCCTTAAGAGACACAAACAGCCCAAAGAGACATACACAGCCCAAAGAGAAACACAACCCAAAGAGACAAACACAGACCAAAAAGACTCAAACAGCCCAAAGAGAAACACATAGCCCAAAGAGCCACATACAGACCAAAAAGACTCAAACACCCCACAAAAAAAGACACACAGTCCAAAGAGACACACACAGCCTAAAGAGACACACACACATCACAAAGAGACACCCACAGCCCAAAGAGACACATACATCCCAAAGAGACGTACACGGGCCCAAAGAGACACACACATCCAACAGAGAGACACACATAGCCCAAAGAGACACACACAGGCTAAAGAGACACATACAGCCCGAAGAGACACACACAAACCAAAAAGACTCAAACAACCTAAAGAGACACAAACAGACCAAAAATACTCAAACAACCCAAAGAGACACACATCCCAAAGAGACACACACAGCCCTAAGAGACACAAACACACCAAAGAGACTCTAACAGCATGAAGAGACAAAACAACCGCATCGACACAAAAGGACTAAAAAAACACACACAGCCTAATGAAAAATACACAGCCCAAAGATACACCCTAACCACATATAGACACACACACAGATTACATACAACCAAACAGACCAAAAAAAACTCAAAAAGCCTAAAGAGACTCAAACACTCGACAGAGACAAACACAGACCAAAAAGACTCAAACAGCCTAAAGAGACACAAACAGACCAAAAAGAATCAAACAGCCCAAAGAGACACACATCCCAAAGAGACACACACAGCCCTAAGAGACACAAACAGCCCAAAGAGACAGACACAGTCCAAAGAGAAACACAACCCAAAGAGACAAACACAGACCAAAAAGACTCAAACGGCCTAAAGAGACACACACAGCCTAAAGAGACACAAACACCCCAAAGAGACAAACACGGCCCAAAGAGACAAACACAGACCAAAAAAAAAATCAAACAGCCCAAAGAGACGCAAACAGCCTAAAGAGACAAACACAGACCAAAAAGACTGAAACAGCCCAAAGAGACACAAACAGAGCAAAAAGACTCAAACAGCCGAAAGAGACACACATAGCCCAAAGAAACACAAACAGCCCAAAGAGACACAAACGGCCCAAAGAGACAAACACAGACCAAAAAGACTCAAACAACCCAGCCTGAGAAAATTTGCCTTATTTTCGAAAAACGGAAAGAAACACCCCCAAAAAGTCTCAAAGTCAAGGCTATAAGAAAAAAAGTTCTGGATATTTTTGTCAGTTTGTAGTTTACTCACTAATATCAATATCAGTAACGATTCTATTTGAACTTTCTCCAAGTTGATCAAATTGATCTCTAAAGGGTTCATGATAAAAAAAAACAGCGTACGCCATGCTGAATGTGCTTTCAAAACCCATTTGGTTGAAAACATGTTCGTTATCGTTAATGATTTCCAAAGATGTAAGAAAATTATGGAAAATACAATTCTCTGATTCAAATCTGAAACTTTAGTCTATTTTCGGATCGAAAAATAAAACTATTTCTATAAAATCTGAGCTAATAAGGGTTTTTGACCGTAAACTCTAGTTTCTTGTAAGAAAATTATGGAAAATACAATGCAACCGAGTCTCTCAAACCTCGTAAAGCTCTTTTAACAGATACAATAACTACTTATTTAACAAAAAAATTTCGAACCACACGGAATCAGGCAACCGAGTCTCTCAAACCCCGTAAAGCTCTTTTAAAAGATACAAGAACTACTTATTTAATACAAAAATTTCGTTATTAATGGGCACCAGGTAAAGAAAAACCACAAATTTCGTTATTAATGGGCACCAGGTAAAGAAAAACCACATGGAATCAGGCAACAGAGTCTCCCAAACCCCGTAAAGCTCTTTTAACAGATACAAGAACTACTTATTTAACAAAAAAATTTCGTTTTTAATGAGCACTAAGTAAAGAAAAACCACACGGAATCAGGCAACAGTTGACATCACTGTCCAAACGTCACTCGTGTATTATACAGTGCACAATCATCCCATCTCCCCAAAAAAATATTTTTATTCAGAGATTTCATGTTAAGAAATTATCCAATCACTAATTAGAGTCAATCACATTCCTATTATTCAAAACATGAATTAGTGTCCTTCATAGTGTCCAATTTGCGAATTCCTTTTCCCTTTTTGCAAAAACGTCAATCAAAAAAAATCCTAAATACTCAATTTGACAATCTCTAGTTTTAGATTTTAAAAAAAACCAGTTGGGAATCACCGCTCGTAATTGCTAATCACTTTAACCCTTTTTCTCCAAAGGTGCCAAGGAACGTAATCTCCTCAAAACTTAATCACACAGGAAGGAACATAAGGCAAGCAAATCCATAAGTACATGCTCTGGAAATGTTTTCCTATAGCTTCCATGGAAATGTAAGGCCATGTGAGAGGATACTCACTCTCTTTGAAAAGGTGTAGAGCTTCCATAGAAATGTTTTCCTATAGCTTCCATAGAATCCATACGACATTGCGAGGGGATACTCACTCTCTTTGCAAAGGTGTATAGCTTCCATAGAAATGTTTTCCTATAGCTTCCATAGAATCCAGAAGGCGCATTCTACTTGCAACAGCCTTAAAAATAGGTTTACTAGATACAGAGACATACTCTGCAGACTTGGAAGCTTTAACTGACTGGTAAACTTCTTTCCCCAGAAACTGATTTCTCCAGAATACGGGTAAACTGATTTGCCCGGGATCGGTAGGAGCAGTGAAGCAGCAGAATGGGAGCTTTGGCACAACAGTTTCCAGTTTACAGTTGGGTCAAGCTCAAGTACTGTAGAACCCAGCTGTCAAAATGAAACTTTCCTACGAGACACCCTAAATGCATGCGACAGTAGTTTTTCCCCAATGTGCGTATGCTATGAAGATTTTTACTACATTGCCAGTTTCTAAACATAAGTTGACATAGTGTTTAAATGTCCATCTTAGTGACATTTTTATGACCATTTTAATGACATTTTTGGTTTTGTCGCTCTCCCTCCTTATTGTTTTTGACCTTTTCAGCTTTCTTTTCGACCTTACTTCCAACGAACTACATACATTCATGGTAACTGCTAATCTGGAATTGGGTCAGTAATAGCAGATAAAGGATCCCTACATTATTAAATAACTCCACTGAATAAACCAATATGATCAGGTTAAGTTAGACTTCAGTTGATTCCGAAAAAATGAAGAGGCCTCCTTTCCCGCTTTTTTTGTGTTCGACCTTGGACTCTTCGGCCTTGCTTCCAACAAACTACTTACAGGCTGAAAGGTATATCAAGCTAAAAGGAATTTTTCCACGTTAAGAAGAAGGAAAACATACCCAAGGAATTTAGTGGTAGAGAATCAGCTGAATGGCCTCGCAAGTTTAATTATTTGCAGAAATGTTTCCTGTGACACAGAAGAGGTAACAGATATTTTGGAAAAAAATGAGCCAAGGTAACTAAATTTACTTTTATGAAATACAATCCTTGTATTTTTCACATCTCGTAATATATTATAATTATTTTATTTACATTAAATGCGTTTTTATAGCCGAATTTCTGGTCTCTGCAGGGTAGTTTGCAGTTTGCAGTTTTGGTCTCTTTCGGTGGGTAGTTCTAATCCTCTTGGTTTATGTAGAAAGCTTGTATCTTAAATATCATTTGGGAAAATTGGAACAAGCTCAAAGCATAAAGCAATCAAAATGCAACTTCGGGCTTTATTGTACAAAATTGTATTTTTTAGACTTTAAATTTCAATTTTTGTGCCTCCCTCTCCCAGTAGGGGTACAAACTATGAGTCTTGCTCACAAGTGCCTTTTTCAAAAATTTTACCCCTTCTGTAAGCAAAACAAATTGATGAGAATCACAAGCGGGTGGATCCAGGCATGTGTCCTTCCGACGAATAACATCAATTTTTAACGATTCACCCACTAATTTCTTACTTTTTTATATCGTTCACTCAGTATTTCACATCCTTTCAAATTTTTCTTAATTAAAGTAAACTTGCAAATTTAATTAACGCAAACTTGTATTAATTAAGCTAATTATTATACTCTAGACTACGCTAGGGGGCGCGCGCCCCTCTTACCCCCCTGGATCCGCCACTGATTTTTAAATAATTTTATTTTCTTATAATTTATTGATTATCAGAATGAATATATTAATACATTTTATCAATATATCAATTATCATTATTATTATTCATACTTTATTTTAATTTGTTTTTTCAAAATGAAACTGTGGTAGCCCGAAAATAAAATGAACAAATCCAATAAGCCATCATAAAAAGCTGTTCAGTTGGTAGGTTACAATCAAAGAGCGAAAGAGATATCGTCGTAAAATAGTTTACGATAAAAAAAAATATCCTTTAACTCTATTGGCTTATTTTTTAGACGTATCTTTGCCTCATCTCACCACTCCTTAAAGTTTATGATCCCTTAGGAAGTTTTTAGAATAGCATATAATAATCAAAATATTATTGATATTATTCATTATACATTGTTTTACATAATTACATAAAGTTTACAACCGAAGAATAGGAACAAGAAGAATAAGTGAAGGTGAAGAGGGGATGTTGGGTAACAAGACGAACAATCAAGTGGATAGCTTCACTTGCATGCGTAGTTTCATTAGAAAAGATGCTGGATGAAGTGAAGATTTTAAAAGTAAAATACCCAAGGCCCAGCGTGTTTTTTCACAGTTGAAAAGAGTTTGGAAAGATTGGAAGATATTTGGTTAACCATGTTTAGAATTTTGAAATCTACAGTGATGACATTTGTCAAGTATGGTTCTGAAGCGTGAGAACTCCGACAAACGGAAAAAGAATTACTAGAGGTTTTCCAGAGAAATTGCCAATGGATTATTTTGGGTGGTCGACTGACTGACAGTATTTCAGAAAGTAGTTTGTGAGAAAAAAGTGGTTCAATCCCACTTTAAAGGGCTATAATGAGAGAAAAGTTCAAATAACTAGGGCAAGTTCTGCGGACGAAAGATGACTGATTGCAAAATACGTCTAGACTGCCAAAGATTGAACAGGGCGGAAGAATATCATAAGAAACGATTTAAGAAAAGCAAGAAATTTAGTTTCGTTGCATTTTTATTTCAACTCGACGCCTTTTTTGATGCGTTTTGGATGGCTTTCGAAATTCTCATCGATTTGTTTTCGCTATAACGTTTAACGTTGAGATCAATAGAAAAAATAAGTTAGTATTCCTGAATCAACTTCGAATTACTATTTTTTCCCAAGACGAAATGCCTTGGTAAAATAAAAAACAGGAAACATATTGTACCCACTTCCCATTTTACATGACGTCATCGCAACATTACAATATATTTTTAATATGACATCATTAATGTGACAACCCGGTTGTAGCCTTTTATATTCATATATGACATCATAGTATGAGCACTGTATGAGCATGTATGAGAAAAATACCGTTGGAGTTCCATCCTCCTGTGCAGCAATAGCATTCTGGTGGGCTATTAAAAATATAGAGAATCTGAAACGGAGGCATGTTTAAGACAATATACTAGATTTGACAATTCCATTCTGATTAACGAAAGTATAACCAGTAAGAGCTGTGTAAGATCATCACTTGTTGAAGAAATCGCCAAGAACGAAGACAATTCTAGTGATACGAAACCTACATCAGCAAATGTTGAGAATGAAGTAGAGTAAGAGCTAAGTGGAGAAGAAACTAAAGACGGAGAAGAAGAGAAAAAGCAAGATGTTGAAGAGATCCCAAAGGACAAAGAAAGCCCTACTGACGTAAAACCTTCATCAACAAATTTTGAAAATGAAGTTTCGAGCGAGGTAACTTCAGACGAAACGAAAGACGGAGGAGAGAAAAACAAGTTTCTGAAGGGATCACAAAAGAAAAAGAAAGCCCTATTGACGAAAAATCTTTATCAGCAAATGCTGAAAACGAAATAAAGGGCGAGCCAACTACAGAAGAAACTAAAGACGGAGAAAGAGCCCAAAAGAAGGATGTTGAAGTCACCAAGGACAAAGAAGGCCCTAGTGACAGAAAATCTTTATCAGGAAATGTTGAAAATTAAATAAAGGGCGAGCCAACAGCAGACGAAACTAAAGACGGAGAAGGGGAGAAAATAAAAGTTGTTGAAGGGATCATCAAGGAAAAAGAAAGCCCTATTGACGCAAAATCCTTATCAGCAAATGTTGAAAATCAAATAAAGGCTAAGCCAACTACAGAAAAAACTAAAGACGATGAAGGAGAGCAAAGAAGGATGTTGAAGTCACCAAGAACAAAGAAAGCCGTAGCGACACAAAACCTTCATCAACAAATATTGAAAATGAAGTTGCGGGCGAGTCAACTGCAGACGAAACTAGACACGGAGAAGGAGAGAAAACAAAAGTTGTTGAAGAGATCACCAGGGAAAAAGAAAGCCCTATAGGTGCCAAATCTTTATCAGCAAATGTTGAAAATAAAATAAAGGGTGAGCCAACTACAGAAGAAACTAAAGACGGAGAAGGAGAGCAAAAGAAGGATGTTGAAGACACCATGGACAAAGAAAGCCCTAGTGACGCAAAACCTTCATCAACAAATATTGAAAATTAATTTGAGGGTGAGCCAACTGCAGACGAACTAAAAAATAAAGGAGAGATTTCTTGAATTTTATGTGAGAGTGTTACAATATGAAAAAAGGGAGGAGCGACAAATGAAAGAAAAGACTATAGAAGTGTTGTTGTCAGCAAAGTCTGACCGGCGACTAATGAAAAAAGAGGAAGAAACAAGAACAAAGAAGAAGAAGAAGGGGAATAAAAGGAGAAATTAAAGGAGAAATTGAATAAGAAAAGAAAAGGAAGAAAGAGTAAGAGTAAAAAAAAGAACTGGAAAGAAATGAGAATTTTTAGAGTGATACGTTAAAACAGGACTGGCCTAAGGTGAAAATTACAAGTGAGCAAGACTCGCAGTTTATGCCCTACGGTGGGAGGTATAAAAATTGAAGTTTAAAGTATAAAAATAGAGTTTTGAACAGTTTTTTACTTATTAGAACATGAAATTAATGTCTCTCAAAATGATTTATTATTGATTTAAATTGATAGGTTCTATACTCTTTCTATTACACGATAGGTTCAACTGGAAAACCAGAAAAATATATCGAGATAGTAGGAATGGGTTATTGACTCCGGGGGAGAGTGACGTCACAGTCAGATTATTGATCCACTAAGGGGACTAGATTTTTGGGAAAATGATTTACATAATCGACTGGGAATTATCGATTCTAACGGGACAGTATCACGTGTCTTTTTCAAGGTCAATCGGGGGATGTTTCTAAGTGTATTGATCCACTAAGGGGACAAGATTTCTGGGAAATTTATTTACATAATCAGCGGGGAATTATCGATTCTAACGGGACAGAATCACGTGTCTCTTTCTAGGTCAATCAGGGAGTTACGTAAGGTTTCCTTTACATTACAATTCTCCCTTGAGATTTTGTTTATAATGGACATGCGTTGAGGTTAAATTATCATACAGTCTCAAGACATCATGTAGATAACATCAGATATTGTTGATTTGGAAGCTTTAGCTACAGAGATTTATAATGTGAGTTTTGTTAGTAAATTTTCTTAGGTTATTTCCAAATAAAATCATTTTTGTAGTCCCCAACCAGTATATTCAAATTCAGGTTATCCCCCCCAAAAAAAGAAAATCTCCACTATGCGATGTTTATAGTCGTTAGAAAGCGTAAAATACTCTCTTTTTTACCATGTAAACCACCCCCCCCATGTTAACGATTTTAATTCTTTAATTGGAAATAATTCCTTTTTCGACAAATATAAAAAAAAATTTATGCTTTCTATATCCTAGCTAAAAGTGACAACTTACATCCGTCAACTCTTTGATATTAATATACTGATCCCCTTATGACATTAAGCCGCTAACTTGACTTAAACATTTCCGTAAAGATTTAAATAGGGGTAATTATTGGCACCCGTCAAGTGCACATCCTATGTAACTCAATTATAATAGTCGGATCGAGCCTATTGTCTGATTAACCAAGAAAAAGGGTTTCACGAAAAAGGATGCTTTTTCCAGTCAAATTGACTACAGTAAATCCTTTGAATGTCTAGGGGTGTGGGTGTTAGTTATGATAAATAGTTTCATATAGTATTTGTTTCCCATTTTGAGTACTCGTTGTTTATATGGGGGGAGGGGGTTAAGAAAAAGACACATACCTACTATGAGAAGGTTTATTGAAGCACAGGTCATTTTAAACTGTATAAACCTTCGATTCTAGAGGAATAATGTGCAAATATATGCGTTGCGTCTCTAGGCATGCTTTAAAAAAATTTTTCTAAATGGTAAAAATAGGATTTCTATACTTTTCGGGTTTATTTCCAACACGGAATGTATTTAATTTTTTCTCTAAATGGTAAAAATAGGAGCTACTGACTGTCGCAGTATATTTCTTGCAAATTTTACTTTTTGCTTTGCTGAAAAAGGGGGGAGGGGCTTATTTGGGACAATGGCAGATGCTTTTTAGAAAAAATTATGCCTCACAATAAATTCTGTAGAAGGGGGTACTAATTTTTCTTCTGTAAAAGGGGAGTTGTTATTTTATACTATATTTTTCTTCTTTTTAAGGACAATTATGAGAAATGCCCTCCTCCTGAAAAGAGAGCAAGGGGTAATGATGTATCTCCTATGCAACAGGTGGAGATGGCTGGCCCATCCAGATCCCCCCACATCCGTTCCAGACCAGTGCTGCCTGCCCAAGTCCCATCCAATCAGACACCAATGCAGCCTGGCAGAAAATTGAAGAGAGAATGGGTGCCTGCTCACAGGATTATGAACCCCGCTGGCTCATCTGTGCAAGCCAGTGACATCGCTGCCGCAGCTACACAAGATTGTGAGGTCACCCCCTATCAAACATTACCGGGACCTTCACAACCAATGCAAGGTGAGAATAATGTGGCCCCTACAGCCCCCCACATGCAAGCTGTAGACCTAAATGTAAGTTTAAATTTTATTTCTCGCTAAAGATTTTTTCTCTCAAAGGAAATATAACGTTCTCCTTAGAATCATGTCAAGTGCATGCATTCAGCCTGCTCAATTCTCTTGAATTAGGTTAGCGAAGCCAAAAAAGACACTATATTCTGGTCATTATTTCCAATAGTAATTAGAAAAATCCTTTGCAATATTGTTTCTCAAGTAAAAACTGCTTTATTAACGAATGATTCACCTTGTCTCTACAGATATCATAAAAACAACTTTCTATCAGTATGAGTTGTGTATCATGACAGGAGATGGCCTGAAAGGGATAGGCTATCCATTTAAAACCATGTTTTTTTTCCAAAGCAGATAAAGAGTATTAATATGAAATTTTTAGAGGGGGTTGTTTGAACAAAATCAAAACCTACTATGTGGTATATAGAGTAGAGTAGGGAACATAGTAGATATATAGTAGATATATAGAGTAGGGAACAGTGAATTAACCAAATGCTACTATGTGCATACTGCTTCTGCTGCTACTACTAAGCGTGTATTAAACAATACGTAAATAATAATCCAATTTTAAAAATAGGGTGATTTAGACACTTTGAAAATAAGCTATTTTCTTTTAAACATTGCATTGGTTCCATATTCTCTGTCTCCCTCCTCATCAGTTGAAGAAGAAGAAACAAGTTATGAACTCATTGACGGATATATGGAATTTCATGCCATTCAGGACAATGAAACATCACCTATCAACGAATGGCATGGTATTGAAATACCTTATGATATTGATGATTTTCTAAGTAATTATTTCAATGTAGATAATGGCACAGTTGAGCAAGGTAATGTAGCTAGTTAAGATTCGGACTTACCATTGCTAAGTCCGAATACATTGCAAATTTTAGATGATTTTGCCAATTTGTTAACTGAGAATCCTTCCCCCTCAAATTGCATTAATATAGTTCCAGTTCAAACAAGTGAAATGACTCCAATGGATTTACATAGCCCTATTATTGAACAAAGTGGGGTGGAGGGGGGGGGGATAATATACAAGAGAGGGAGGGTAACAATACACAATTTACAATACTACCAGAATTCTATCAATCAAATTCAATATTAAATACAATAGTTGTCTATAGCGCAACCTTTGGGGATCCCTTTAATTCGCTTATGGGGGGGAATTTTATATTTGACCCTATAGATATTGTTCATGTTTATGTAGAAAAAATTCGTGCACTGTTAAAAAACCAGATTCAGTTGTGGGGAGGGGGGGTAGGGACTCTATTAAGGCTTCAATTGTTTTAAAGATATTTTATTTGAACGAGGGCAAAAGCGTGATGTACGATCATTAAGTACATACCGAGATGTTAGTGGTCTATCCTCATTTAGAAAGTTATGAAACAGTTTATATGCAGTGGATAGACAATATTATTATGAATCTCGAAAATTATAATGAGAATGGTAGTGGTTCCGTAGTTTTATTTATTGAAGATTCAAGTGTCAATGTTTGTAAATTTAAAAAAGATTTTATTTTAAGAGGGGGGCGAGGGAGGCGGGAATAGTTTTAAAATATAATCCAGATTTAGAGGGTTGTCAGGGCGTTCAAAGAATCTGTTTTGAAAATGGCCAAAAATGTTTCATGTACGCTTTCCTCATATCAGCTTTCCGACCTTTGAAAGATGATGCTACAAATACAAATTTAAGATACTGGGCTGTACATGGGAAGGAGGGGTCTGATTTTCCTCCTGTAGATTTCTCTTGTTTAGAGGGAAAATTTCCAGTAACGCTAAGGTCAATTAATATTTTCAAACGGGCCAATGTCCATTTAAATATCGGCGTTACTGTGATCCAATATGAAACTGAATTTGAGTATGGAGCACGTTCTAATAAAAAGGAGGTGTTGTTCCAAGTAAGGGGCCCGTCAATTGAATTGGTGAAGCACTGGGTTTGGTTGTTGTACACACCACCTAGTGAACCCAATGCAATTGGCCATTTTAATCCAATTAAAGATATCAGTAGAGCTATGGGAGGGGGTAAGAAAATGGGGGTATTTTTCTACTGTCCAACATGCCTGTCTAGATTTCGTAGTGATTTAAAGTTATAGAATCATATGAAGCATTGTAGACGGCATGGCTATCAATCAGTGGAAACAGTTTCGGGTGACAGGGCCATTTTAAGATTTAAAAATTTTCAAAATACGCTCCTGCAAAGCAATAAGATCGCTTTGGATTGTGAAGCTAAGCTAGTTGATGTGAACGACACCCAATTTCCGAATCAAATCAAAGAACATCAAGCTATTGCGGTTTCCTATGCCCACGCACAAAGAGACAACTCTAACACAATGCAATTGTTAGAAATAGTCGAGATATTGGACGAGCATGAGGGTATGATCAAGGCATTGACTAAATAAATTGTCACTGCAAATGGAGCTATTTCTCGTTTGAGAAATACTCATTACCCAATGTTGTTGTCCGTAGAAGATCGTCTGGCGATTAAAAATCAAAAAATATGCTGGCTTTGTAAGGGGAAATTTGATGAGGGGACTAAGCGGAAAGGGACTAGGGGAAAAAGAGGGGGAGAGGAAAAAGTCAGAGATCATAATCACTTGTGGCAGGAAATATCATCAGGGGGTAGTAATTTTCATGGTGTAGCACATCAATCGTGCAATGTGAATGTAAGCCAGCAGTTTTTATACCGGTTTTCATTCACAATTCAAATTACGATTTAAAATTTATTTTACCGGCTTTGGCACGTATGCACAGGGAGGGAGGGAGAGTAGATAGTCTATGGGTAAACAATTCATTTACCTACAATATTATCCCCATATCAGCTGAGAAGCTGGTACCTCTCGAGCTGAAATGGCAGGTAGTGAATAATGGACATACGTGCTAGAATAAAATCCGGTTTTTAGATTCATTTAGTTTTTTCCCCAAGGCTTTGAGTCAATTGATTCAAGTGCAGAAAAGCGACAATTTTGATAGTTTTCCTCTGCTTAAACAGCGCTTTCCAGACAGTGAAATGTATGACCTACTGACCTGTAAAGGCGTATATACATATGACTATTACTGTTCTGGCGCACGGTTAAGCGAGGAGAAACTCGGTCCAATTGAAGCTTTCTATAATTCACTTACCAATAGTGAATGCACTGTCGAGGAATATGAATTTGCCAAGAGGGTTCGGGCAAAGGGTAATTGTAAAAATGGGTGGGATTACTGTAAACTGTACTTGGCCAGTGATGTTTTAACTCTATTAGATATTGTCTGTAAAAACACAGATCAAATTTATTCAGATTTTGGACTAGATATTGGCTACTATTTTTCCACACCACATTTGGTGATGGACTTGATTTTAAAAATTAGGAGGGAGGAAATAGGGTTGATCACTGATGTGGATCAACAAATTTTTGTAGAAAGATCGATGTGGGGTGGGTATGTTTTTCACGGAGATCGCGTTTTAACAACAGATCCAAGTGGACAAGACACTGGTGTAAAGTCTAATGCAGTTTCCACACGGCAAAGAGTAGTGAGACATTGCCGAGGCGTACAATGAGTTCATGTCAAGGAAAACTGTATTAGACTTTACACCAGTGTCTTGTCCACTTGGATCTGTTGTTAAAACGCGATCTCCATGAAAAACATACCCCACCTCATCTCACAAGGATTCTCAAGCCATTTATAGTTTCCACACGGCAAAGTTTCCTTCCAAGCAGAAACTGATTACAGATCTAGACCCTAAACATAATATCGTTGTTCACAATGTGCTTTTGCGATGGATGGTGAACAATGGTTTCAAGATCACAAAAATACATAGGGTCTTGCAATTGATTCAGAAACCCTATTTGAAGACGTTTATCGACACCTTTGTCGGTAAACGCTCTCATGCAAAAAGTAAAGTAGAAAAGGAAATGTACAAGATCATTTTAAATTCTGCGTTTGGCAAAATGTGTGAAAGCGTACAAAACAGATCCCGTTGTGACGTCGTGACCTACCCCCAAAAATGTGCACGAATTATAGCCGACCCTAATTTTACAACATTCACGAGCATAGAGCCAAACATGGTTCTTCTACATAGAAAGAAAATAAATTTTGTGCTGAACAAGAATATAGCGGGAGGTAGTTCAGTACTGGAAATTTCCAAAAAGCTCATGTTGTCGTTTATTCACAATGTGTTTAAGGTACAATGGCCAAGGGAGGGTGAGGTTCAAGTTTATTATGGGGACACAGATTCTTTACTGTTAAAAGTTAAAACGGGGGATTTATTAAATGATTTAGAAAATTGGGTGCACATCAGCTCGCGGATGGATTTCACTAACTGGAATGCATCCCTCTACCCCGAGTTGATGAAACGTCAAGCTCCCAATCAGCTACTAATGATAAAATCAGAGACGGAGAGCGATTTAATATCCAATGGGGTGTTACCCGGTCCTAAAGGTTATTGTCTAGAAACCCACGACAAAGATGTAAAGCAAGCGTGTAAAGGGGTGCCTACACATTTTGTAAAAAATAATTTCAACATGAGTGTCTAAAGAAACTGTCTAGATAGTTGTCTAGTGCCGAGAGCACAAGTGCTAGCAATTTGCTCTCTGTAGTATAGAAACTATACTCTTAGAGTTGAAAAGAATGCCATGTCATGTATATCTGACAGGGTCTTTGTGCTCTAGAATGGTGTAAATATACTCCCCCACGGTCACTATCGAATTTCAGACCGGGTATAATGTATAGACTATCGCAACCAACTCGGTCTGGATAAATTAAATTAACCTAACCTAACCTGATAAATTAACTTAAATGTTCAAATAGTACAACCTAACCTAACCTGCAGCAGCAACGGCTATTGTATACAAATTCCCGACCCGCTTGGAGATCGCGGTCCCGGGAAGGAGGGGGGTCCCGGCCACGGCCGGCCTTCGGACTGCGGCTCCCACCCACGGCCGGCCTTCGGCCCAAGGCTCCCGGGGGGTGGAAGGTATTCACATCCTTTAAATTCATAGAAATTGTTTCAACTGTGCTACTATTGTTCGTGTTGTAAGTTGTTTTAAGTTATTTTTTTGTCAATAAGTCAAAAATAGTGTTGTTGTTCTTATTGTTGTACAAAAAGTGTTGTTGTTAAAAAATGAAAAAATGCTATTATTGTTGTACAAATAGTGTGTACTATTCTTGTTGTATTTTAGGTTGTTTGTGTTCTTGCTGTACAAAAAAAGTGTTTTTATGACAATGAATGAAAAATGTTGTTGTACAAATATTCTGTACTATTCTCGTTGTATTTAAGTTGTTTGTGTTCTTGCTGTACAAAAAAAAGGTGTTTTTGTCAATAAATGAAAAATAGTGCTGTACAAAAAGTGCTGTTGAACAAATAGTGTGTACTATTGTTGTTGAACAAATAGTGTCTGCTATTCATGCTGTACAGAAAAGTGTTGATTATAATAAATGAAAGAAATATTATTGCTATTGTTCTTGTTGAACAAATAGTGTGTTTACTATTGTTGCTGTACCGAAAAGGGTTGATGTTAATAAATGAATGAAATATTGTTTTTGTTGTTCTTATACTATATAGATCTATGGGAAAATTATTATGTATTCATTGAACAAGTATGGTTTACAGTTAGTTGTAGTCTGACTGTTGTCAACAGTAGCTGCAGTAGTATATATCAATTTAAAACAGCATTCAGATCATTTCTGTGTGGTCCATCAATGTCTTGGAAAACGACACTTTTAGCTAAAATAATTCAAAATTGTAATAAAATGTTTTTGTAAAACCAAAGAAAATTTATTATTGCTATAGTATTTGGCAGGAGTCCTATAGACAAATAAAAGCTATTGCCGCATCCATACCAATACAATTCATACGGGGACTTGATGTTTTCAATAGTATTGAGCCAAACTCATGGTTGATTATTGATGATTTGGCTGAATCAATTGAACAGTTCTCACAGGAAATGCTACAGCTGTTTACCGTTCGCTCTCATTATTAACACATTTCCATAACCCTAGTTCTACACAATCTGTTTCATCAGAGCAAATGTATGAGAACTTATGCTTTGAATTGTACTATCTATATTATCTACCGAGTTGTTCGTTATTCTAGATCGCTAATAAGTCTCAATAAGCAAATATATCCAGGTGCCCCAAAATTTCTGCTGTCAGCGTACAGTCAGGCAATAAATAAGCCCTACGGGTACATTTCGCTAGATCTTAATCAGAACACACCCGTGAATCTACGTGTAGTCACAGTTATTTTCAACAAAGAAATTACTGTATGTCTTCCAGTGAACAGTAGAAAAGGCTATTAGTTGCCATCATGACACTGAAGAAACTACACGGACAACGGCATTTACTTTCCGTTTTAGGCACTTCAAAACCTCCACTCAGGAAGGCTATACTCAAATATGGTGTTGACAATGATTTCATTAATCTAATATCTGAACTTTATTTAAATTTAGCTGAGGGCATTGTACTCTTGCCAGAAGGTGTTAGACAACAGGCAAAGCAACATCGTTCCACTGTACGCGCCTTGGCTTGCAAAAACAAGGGAAATTTTTTTTAAAGAAAACGTCTCCTTCAAGCGGGCGAAGCGTTTTAACACTTTTACTACCAATAATTGCAGGACTTGTAAATAGTTTTCTATAGATAGCTGAACCTTAAAAACTGACGTCATTAAAACATTTCTTCTCAACCGCGAAATACTCTAAGACAAATGGAGTAAAATAAACAATGACGAGATTATTGCCAATGATAAAAAGCTAGTGGTACTTCAAGAGACATTGCGACGTGTGGACAAACATAGACCTTATCGTGAGAGATCCACCACCATCGTCACAGATCCCCCTAAAAATGAAACATCTCCTCAAGATTCTGCAGGAGTGCAATCAAAGGAGAAGGAATGGAATTCCATAGTGACATCAATTGGAAACCTATTGCCAGTGACCTATCGAGAACAGAGTAAAAGATTATTAACATATCTCATGTTGGAAACTGGTGGTGATGACCATCAAGTTCAAGTCGATAGCACAGGGAAACGAATTACAATTCAGGGAAAAAGTTATAATCTAGTTGATTTAATTAGTGATATGGTTACGAATCGTAAAGGACTTTTATCATTTGACAATAATCTATGCATCTTTCTAAATGGATCAAACTTCCCCAAAAGTCTTATTGGCAATAAACAAATTCTAAAGAAACTAAGAGAATATAGTCCTCTAACAACGCCAACACCATTTAAAAAAGAAGAAGATTCAATCTTGGAAAATACTGCAGCAGCAGCAGCAGCAGCAGCAGTAGCAATGATTTTATAACACCAGTGACGGCTAGACAAAAGCGAAGACGTATTGATTCATCCTCCAGTGTGCAAAAGGGGAGTGGACATTACACTACGTGTTTGCGTTCAAAATAAATGAAGTTTTAAAACATTTCTATGAAAACATTGGTAAAGTAGGAATTCTAATCTCCCCCACGATGTTTTCTAAAGTTGCCTCTTACATAGATGGAAGCATATTAAAAAAAGAAAAAGAATATCTAGAAAATGAACCGATTTATACACTGCATCGGAATTGCAGGCTTCGTGGCAAATAATTTCGATACAACAAGGTCTTTTCCCTCTGCATACACTGGTAGTTTATCTATTAACTTTAGACGCGTTCCAACAATGTCACAATGTACTATACTACTATGTTTCAGTGATAGCCCGTGTCTTTATTCACTATTCCTATGCCATTCCATTGCGATCAAAGAGAGGTGTTGAAGATGCTCATGCTTTAGAAAGTATTCTTGAACAGCATTGCTAATGAAAAATTCAATCGGATCGCGGTAGCGAATTTGTTAATCCTCATGTGCAAAAGGTTCTATTGAAATATAATACAACTCTCTACCATAGTCACAGCCCGATAACGGCTGCATTGGCTGAACGATTGATAATAACGATTCGTCTATTAATTTCAAGATATTTTACGCTGAAAATACTGCTGCTTTTATTCATGATTTAGATAAAATCATGCAAATATATAACCAACGACCACATCGATCCCTGTCCAATGTTAGCCCTCAGGAAGTTCATTGCAGTAACAATACATTTGACGCTTTTCTAAAGAAATATTCCAGTGTAAAAAAAAATTATGAAGAAGAAATTCAATGTTGGTGATACAGTTCGAATTAATAGAACCACCAATATTTTTGAAAAGGGGAATTATTTATGGAGCACTGAACTTTTAAAAGTGTCCAAAATCCTAGACACTACAACCACGACATATCAACTGCGAGCCACTAAAGATGATGAGATTCTCGGTGGTTTTGATGACTATGAACTGCAAATAGTTAGAAACACTGGTGAACTTTACCAAATTGAAATGATATTAAAGAGTCGTTATCACAGGGGCAAGAGACAGTTGCTTGTTCGTTGGCTAGGATACACCTCTGATTTTGGTTCTTGGATCGCTGCTGAAGATATTAACAATGCCCAATGATTTCTATGTGACATTTATGTCCAATGTTTCTTAACCCCTCTACAATGATTTGAATAAAACAAGCGATTTTTGGACAAGACTCTCCCCCACCATCAAATTCAACGACGGAAAGTATGAAGTTGCTCTTGTTGATTGTATTCTCAAAAATATAAATGATTTCCAGACAGAAGACCGTAATCATAAGATAAAAATTATACTCTCTGATCGGCCACCACCCTTAGGGGATCAACAACAAATTCAACAGATCAATTCGATGAATTATCCATATATTAAATTACACTATGAAGAGCTCACCTGTATGAACGATTTAGGTCGTTCTGTCAATATAAGAGTTTCCTCTCGTAAAAAAGGAGCCTTTCAGTTCAACTTTTCAAAGAAAGAGGGCAAGAACTGCATTAGTTCACCCATTTCCGATTAAAAATTTATTCTCAGTGATAATCTAAAAGATGTTCTTGGCTTTGAGCTCAATATAATCAATGGTAAAAGTGCTGGAAACACTAATTTCATTTTTGCTGACTACCCGCCTGCCTTCTCCACGGACACTTGTATATTTCTCTATGCTTCATTTGTTGAAACATCCCGGGTTGGCAATAGCAATGTTCCCCTCCTACGAGTTCTTGAACGAAAAACCAATCAAGAACATATTCACCATTACAATATAAAGCATCTTCAGTATATCCCCGTAAACACTTCCTATTTGGAACTCTGTCAGTTAACACTAAGAACTGAATTAGGTAATCCTCTAGCAATATCAGAAGGTTTGGCTGTGATTACATGCCATTTTCTACCCATTCAACAACAAGATGTCTAATGGAACAGTGGTATTCATTTGTCTTGATATTGACTGCTATGTTAATAGTCTTGGCCAAAGACAACAGGGCAATGGAATGGACTATTACAAAGATCGCTCATCAATGTCTGGCTATGGTCTTGGCATTTGGTTTGCTAAGCTGTTTCGCTCTGCACCACCTCTAGCTAAAAAATATATTGTACCAGCTGCGACAGATTTTGCATCCTCTAAACTATACGATTGAAGCTCTGGCAAGGATTTTTAAAAAAGTGCTTCGGACAATCTTAGGTCCAGTGCACAAACCCTTGGCGAACAATTGACATCTAATCAGAATGGAAAAGGTTTAAAAATGTCGAGAAACAGTTAACACTAAGTTAACACTAAGAACTGAATTAGGTGATCCTCTAGCAATATCAAAAGGTTTGGCTGTGATTACATGCCATTTTCGACCCATTCTTTCGACCCAGTACTGATATTGACTTCTATGTTAATACTCTGGGCCCAGGACAACTGGGCAATGAAATGGACTATTAAAAAGGTCACTCGTCAATGTCTAGCTATGGTCTTGGCAGTTGGTTTGCTAAGCTGTTTCGCTCTGCACTACCTCTGGCTAAAAATTATATTGTACCGGCTGCGACAGATTTTGCATCCTCTAAACTATACGATTGGAGCTCTGGCAAGGATTTTTAAAAAGTGCTTCAGAAAATCTTAGGTCCAGTGCGCGAACCCTTGGCGAACAATTGAAATCTCTCAAAATGGAAAAGGTTTAAAAAGGTCGAGAAACAGTGCACCACTCATCAGTCTCTACTCAGGTCAGAAACGAAAGACCTCACCCCTGTCAAGGAAAAGAAGGAAAAATACGACACGCACAGTAAACAGTAGAAGGAGAAGCCCCAGGAATAGAATTTTTAGATCGAAAGTGGATGTCTTTTCCTGGGATGTCATATCTACCACATAAGGATTCCGATCCTTCAATCAGTTCATCTTTAAATCTATTCAATGCAGAAAATGTTAATGTGAGTGTAAAACATGGATACTATGCAAAATTTTGTCCATAACAACCCCTCTCCGATCATATCCACTTTCAAATTTATTCCAATGAAGACTACTTTATGGACATTTCTTCAACATTTATAGATTTACAAATGAAAGTCCGGAAATCCGATAACACATTACCAATTCTTGCCGATGGAATATCCAATGAAAACTGTATATTACATAATTTATTTCGTCAAATCAGTGTCTATATAAATGGCACACTGGTGATCACAAGCAACAATCTCTCAAATTATACAAGCTATATGCAATTCATGCTGATGACACCCAAGTCATACAAGGAATTGAGAGGCACCTCCAATGGATATGAATATATTGCTGATACTGATAGTACAGATGCACTTAAAAATGCTACAACTAGTGAATTACATCTAGTTGGAAAAATATATCATGAAATATTTAATATACCCCAATGACTACCACCCAATATTAAAGTGGATATAAAATTGACGCTTGCTCCATCCAATTTCATTTTACGAAAAGAACTTGCTACCAATCCTGATGTAAATCTCACCCTCACCTCGACAATACTACATGTACGCAAACAGCAGGTTATGAGTTCTGTTGCTTTGGCAGTGGAAAAACTGAGAGCCAGTGGAAATAATATTAAACTACTTGTTCCTCATACAATCACCAATCAACGTCATATATCCACAGGCTCACGTACCTTCACCTACTCATCCTTTTTCAGTGGCGAAATTTTTTCAAAATTAGCATTTGCATGTCTAAAAACCACTAGTGCAATAGGATCGTGAACTTGCCATCTACATAAAATTGAAATGTTTGTGATTTTATCTCTTGTTTGGACAGTAAATGGGATAATGCTCTGCAACCTATCTTTGGATAAAACATACAGGACATTGTATGAGTTGACAATGCAAACCCTAGATCATGATTCACAACTATTTGAAAATGGTATAACTGAAGAAATGTTCGCTAAAACACATGGTATCATTGTATTGGATTTGTCTGGCACCCAGGATATGAGTATAGTAGAACTATACTACGTGTGCGTTTAGAGTGTACATTTGCCGACCCATTACCTGAGAGTATCGCACTAATCTTGCTAAATCAATTTGAAACCTTTTAGGAAATCCCTCCCGAAGGCAGTATTCTACTAGACCTTGCACCATGAACACCAGTCAAATAATCAATGTATTTAATATGGACCCCTACATGTCCAAATACAGATGCTATTGTCTGCCCTCGGACTTTCTTGGAAAAATTCAAAGTGCCAACATCACCTTAATCCTTGTTGATAGTAGTCCGTCGACTGTGAATACTGGTCATTGGTTGTGCATCTTTCAAACTATAAAGATGGTTGAATTTTTGATCCTCTTGGCCTACCCCATACATTCTACACTCCAAACATCAGAAACTTTATTGAGAGCAGTGGGAAAACTATTATTCAAAATCGGAAGAGAGTGCAGGATCTGACGACTAAGACATGTGGCTTTCATGCACTACTATATTTTGTGTTCCGATGTCGCGGCTATACATACAAGCAGTTTCTCAACATTTATGCAGACAATCCACGTCTGAACAACTTTATGGTGGGAAATATCCTCTCAGACCTGTATAATATTGATTTTAGTGCCCTACGAGTAAAATGCTTTAAAAATGTATGTGAATTTGTTTATTAATAAAGAAATATATATACACAATAACAATGTCTTTATTCATCACTTTAGATTTCTTCTTCTTTTTCGGTGTATAGGCAACTGTCGTGAACCACTAATGCTGGGAGATCATTTGAATTCACTGTATATTGATCTTGATTGGCTGCAAAGTCAGGGTCACATTTTCTACAGTATAATGTAACTTCACTCTTGTCATATCTCTTTGTATAGTCAATGATACTATTTGCATTCATATTGTGAAATTCACGTGTTTTAATCCGTCTATTTGAAGCAATATCACATACAGTGTTTTCAAATGGTGAATCACATTCGGTAACTGCCAAATAAAAATCACTAGGTTTATAGTAATAATAGGCAGTGTCGTCACAACGATGAAGTAGAAACCAAATTGCCTTGTTACTCCAACAGTTGAATCGTAGACCTGATTCTTCCTCCCAAAATAATTTAAATCTACGACGATACCAATCTCGTAGAAATAAACTAAAATCACGTTTGGGGTTCTTTCCAATAATACCGGGATAAGTATTCTCCCACTGATCACATTTGTCATAGTGGCAATTGAAGCATATTTGTCCACTAGGGTGAGAGTCACATATCTCTTAAAGACATGAATTACATCCTTTAATTTGTGCTGCATATCCTCTATGTAATTTAAAAGGATTACATAATTTGCACTTTTCATTATTGTCATCAATAATTATACAATTCTCACATGATGTCCAACTGCCAAGAGTGTACATGCATAGTGGACATGTATAGAACATTTGTTTTTTTTTGGTTTCCGATGTCAACTTTCTCATAGCTAAAAAGAAACTGATCCTCGTTCGATAAATTCAGTGGGTAATGGGAGAGGAGTAGCTCTGTGGCGTTACCTCTTTCGAAGGAGAAGCCATCTACATTGAATCTATGGCAATGTTTTCGAAAGTATATCCACGATATTATTATGCTTTGTTTCAATTAATATATCAATAAATTGAGTATAAGCATTTGAGTAACATCGTAAAAGCTTCATACAATAGTCCAGTGGGGGAGAATCAGTTTTCATTATATTGTTATGTGTCCCCTGTGAGAATATCTTCCGTTGAAGGGGTAACTCGAGAAAATCATCATCTAGAATCAAATGTGTTTCCATAATTACCAGATTCGACCTTAGTCTCTCTTTCCCAAATTTATACATTTTTCAATCCTGTAGCTCTCACTGCCGATTCTAGACTGACCATGATTCGTTCTACTTAATCTAACATTCTAACAAAAGGGTGATATTTTCGATTTCGAAACAATTTTATTATATAATTACAACAATAATATATATTAAACATGTGCAATTAGCGATACAGCTTATTGTCCTCGATATGCTTCACTATTGCACTTAAAGCACTTTGCAGTCTGTTCACATGTGCTACATCAACCTTTGCGGCGAAGCATAATTGATCCTCCATTTTAAATTTGCTCGAAGATATCACATATCTTGCATATACTTCATCCCATTCCAGACAAAGCTGTGATCCTCTCGTGATTTCCACCGCGATGTTTGGGGCTCTTTTATCATTGCTACCAACTCCACTATCAACTTATAATAGTTTAAACATTCCACTCATTATTACAAATATATCTTAATGAATAAAGTCAAACTGTTCTCACTCCTTGAGTTCTATTCTCACACTAGTAACAGCTACATCAAAAATCTTTCCTTATATTCACTGCAATCATGTCCCGTTAGTGTTTCCGTCTCCCTGATTGGCCTAGAAAGAGACAAGTGATTCTGTCCCGTTAGACTCGAGAATTCCCCATCGATTATGTAATCAATTTCCCAGAAATCTAGTCCCAGTCGATTATGCAATCAATTTTCCAGAAACCTAATCTGATCTTGTCCCAGTCGATTATGCAATCAATTTCTCAGAAATCTAGTCCCCTTCGATTATGTTAATCAATTTCTAAGAAATATTGTCCCCTCTTGTCCCATTCGATTATGTAAATCAATTTCCCAACAATCTAGACCCCTTAGTGGATCAATAATGTGACTGTGACGTCACTCCCCCCCCCCCCGAGTCAATAACCCATTCCTACTCGAGATCTTTGTACTTATTTTTCTATTAAGTTTTGATCCTTAAAAAATTAGAATTGAAAATTGCAATAACCGGACCCAAGATGAGTATTTTTTTAAAGTTTAATGGTAGATGGCTTATTTTTCAGCTCATAATATTCAGTAGCTATAATTATTGTTTTCTCTTTTCTTCTAGATTGATATCTTTGTTATTAACCTAAATGATCATGCACCAGCAAGTACTTTTCTACCGCATGAAGGAATGCATACGTAAGGGAAATACTGGGGCGCCAATTTGCCAAACTGGAGGCCTGGAGCCCAATTATTTCGTTTATTGTGATTATTTTGATTCTTTACTTTTTCTTTAATGGTTATTTTGTTGAAATTAAAAAGAGCTCTAGTACTTTCAAAGCATGATAAACTATTGACAATCATGCGTTTACTTCTTATTTCGTGTGGACCATAAAAAGCTATTAGATGATTTAATCTAAGCGGGGAAATCTGGTCAACGCGTCCTCAGACTTTCTTAGTGGCGTTAATTCACGCAAGTGTAGAAAAAGTAGGCAAGTTTGTTTCACTGAAACAAACTTTGTTTCATTTTTTTCACTGAAGATACAAAAACAAAGCATTTTCAATGAAAACTTCCTTAAAAAAGCTGTTTTTCAAAATCTAGGGAGAAAAAATCCAAGGGGAATCTGCCCCCTCCCCGGATGTCCCAATTCTTATCTAAGACAATACTGCTACGCAAAACAATTTCAGCCAGAAATTTTTTCATGGTCCTGCTAATTTATGATTAAAGATATAACCTAGGATTCAAGCTAGATCCAAAATATTCAAATAGGATTCAATCTAGCTCCATCCATACAGAAACACTATGCGAGGAAAACTTTAACTAAACGGCAACAACAACTCTGATGCCCATTTTATTTATATTATATTTATATTATTTTATCTAATATTTATTTTTATCATAATCAATGTCATCAATAATTTTATTTGATTCAAGACATTTGATAAACACTAAATTACTCATATTAAATTTATGTACCGTATTTGACTGATGTCTATTTCCTGAATAATTCCTAGTCGATTTCGATAATTTAATTTTATAAGAATACCCCTATCCCTAGGTTTTGAAAATAGATTCCCCCCCCCCTACTTTCGTGAACTACAGTGAACACTTAGACAACTTTGCAAAAAAAAACTTCTAGGCTGTTTTTCCATTCTACTGCTGTAAACAGATCAGATTGAAAGTTCCTGGTACAACTATCGACCGAAAATTGTACTGCAAAAATTCATTACGTTTGAGTAATTACGTTTGCGTATCATCTTAAACACTACGTTTGGGTAATCAATGTGTTTGTCGTCCAAATTGTGAAAAACAAAAATCCACCACTTTTCGTTGATTTAAAACCTAAGGTATAAGTCACTTTAAAAAAAAAGCTTTTTTTTTCTTTGAAACCATTGAATTCTTACGAGGTATTCTACTCTTTTAACGCAACTGCAATAAGAAAACAATCTTAATTTCGTCTAAAATATTGTCTTTTTGAGCGATCCGGTCCCAACTTAAAGTCTATACCTGTTCTGTGCTCTTTACTAGCTCTCCACAATAGCCAATATAATGGTAAGGAGTAGGCAATGTAATGGAAATAAGGTATTTCTGCTAACCTATATGATTCTCACGACCCTTGCCTCAACAATGCTGCCTTGAGTCCTCCTCAGGCATTGAACCTTTAAAGTAGATAATCTAAGGTCGTAATGAGGGAGCTATAAGTCTTGATGTAGTTGAAGTACCCTTCCCTCTCCGCCGACTTACCCCTAAAAACCCAGAAAGTCCCCGGATATTTGTTTTGAAATATCATAAAATGCCGTCCTTTTATAATCCAGAAAGTGCTTACAGTTTTTGTGTTGTATTCCTTACAAACCGTTGTCCTGTATATATTTTTCTTTCTCATTTGAACTTACATCTAAATCTTCGGAAAATCAGCTAGACTGTCACCTCGGTCTATATAATGTTGATTTAAAAACAAAGTTTTTCTGACGGAAGTAAAGAGTGAAGTTGAAACTTAAAACTAACAAAATGTATTACTTCAGAGCCTATCTAATTTATATCTATAAAACTAGTACGGATAAACCAACTGGTGATATTTCCACGTGCTTGTGGGATTATAAAAACTAGCGCTTAACAGAAAACACAAAAGTCAAGTATAAATAACAAGAATGTTGATTTAGGAGTCAAAAGTGAGTACGTAGCCTCACAACCGAAAACTAATCTATAACGCGAAAACTGTTTTCAGTAAAGCGCTAATTTTCTATAATCCTAAGAACATGGGGAAATATCACCAAGGTGAATTATTTGCACTAGTTTTATCGATATATACTAGATGGGCTGTGAAGCAATAATTTTTGTTCGTTTTAAATTTCAACTTTGCTCTTTACTTCCCTCAGGAAAACTTAGTTTTTTAAATTAATCTTGGTCCGTTTTTAATTAAAAATTATATAGAAGGCACAGAACCATTATTGGAAAAAAAAGCACGAGATACTGATACGCCTGACAACGATACGCGCGTTACCAACACGCCCTATCCGACTTCGCTCTTTACTTTCCTCAGAAAAACTTTTTTTAATTAATAATAAAAAAAAACTGCCTCAAATATAATCTCTTCAGTAAAGTACAAAATGACACAATAACCTTTAAGGGGGCGTAACAAACACTTACATTTGTGACAGTTCTGTTCATTTTAGGTTTTATTTGTTTATTCATTTTAAGTCGTGTTCTTTTTAGGCTTTATTTCTGCTTTTTTTGCGCATTTACATCGCACCTTATCTTTCTTTTCAAAAAAATTTCTGGAAGACATATTTTTTTACAAATTTCTCGTCTTTAATGCATTCAGTTTTATTAAGGGTTAATTTTTGAATATTTGTGAAGTTTTTTAGGCTTTTCTGGCTAAGAACTAAAATACAAGATTGCAATTTTAATTCTAAGAAAAATTTCCTTAGGTCATTCAGTGACAGTGCCACAGCCATTGTTTTTGTCATTATTCTATTAGATTTCTTTTCACTTTAAACTTGGAGGTGGACGGGGTGGGAATTTTTGATACTACGTATGAAAATTCTGCATAATATTTGGTCTTCTACGGGGCTGAAGCAAACTTGACCCCAATCCTGCTGACAACCTTTGATATAGATGTGTTTTAGTCCAACATTTTATTAAAACAACCTTTACAAGTTCAGTCTTGTTATAACCTTTAGTGCTTAAAAAATAATTCTGACTCACTTCTGTAAAAAAAATGAGTCAGGAAAAAATTTCTGACTAGTTTTTACGGGGAGTGGGGGGGGGGTGCTCAATCAAAATGTTTTTCTTACATCAGGGTATCCTTGGTCAGAAAGCTTATGGATGTATGGTTAAAGCCGTTCGGGAAAAAAATATTCGGCCTTTTCAGGTCCTATTTCAAATGCAGTTTTCCAGTCGTTCAAAAAATGTTACACGTACATATATACAGTGAAATTCAATTTTAAAGAATTTTTGGACATTAGAACAATGGTAAAATGGGGATCAGTTCTTGTATTCACTCGGCTTACATACAGGCAACAAAACTTCAACATCGAACTTCAACAAACAAAAATCTTTAAATAGTCAGGTAATAGTAAGGTAGATTAGTAATAGTAATAGTAAGGTGTTAGCGAACCTCTACGAATCACTTGAAAGTGATTTCTACGGTAATAGTAAGGTAAGGTGTTAGCGAAACTCTACGAATCACTTGAAAGTGATTTCTAAGGTAATAGTAAGGTAAGGTGTTAGCGAACCTCTACGAATCACTTGAAAGTGATTTCTCAAAAATTTTGGTCGGCCCAGCTCCTAGTTGGACTAGTCTTGAGTGGAGAATTGATAGCAGGGGCGGATCCCCAGCATAAGAACCACCTTAAAAGACAACAGGCTAGGCATGCACATCTTAGCGGGTAGTCTTTGATCTGAGGGCAAGCTTAGAGGAAAATAGAAAAAGTAAAACATCATTCAAATACAAAATATTTATTTGAAGAAAACTAAATTTCACTGACAAAATAATTGTGCATATCAATTCTATCTCTAACAAGACACCATGGTCTTTATTATACTATCCAAGAGAATTATACGAAAGACAAATGAATTCACTTCTACATACAATTGAGCATCTTTACAAAAATAACTAAGTACATACACTTGGACATTAACAGCATCTGAAATGAATAAATAGAGAATACTTTCATTACTTTTCACAAAGGTAAATCTTAAAGAAGGAATTTCCTTTGGAAATATTTAAAGTACAAAAGTAACGTTAGAACTATTTGATAGAGCGTGAGAATGTGTATGTATTTACGATATGTAAAAATTTGTAAAAAAAAAATAAAAAATAAACGGAGCTTTGCTTTACATTAAGCAGGAGAAAAAAGTCCACTTTTGACAAATAATAATATATTTGTGTAAAAGTTACAACAATAAATATATTTGTGTAAAAGTTTACTCGCTTGTTTTTTGCATTTAAATTAGAAATTTTTCTAATTGAGAAATAGTTTAAAATAAAAGACCTGTCTATTTTTGGAAAAATTTTCATGCTGGATGCATAGAAACGTGAGCTTTGCTTAAACTTCAAATTTCAAAAAAAAAAATTAATTCAACTGAACCCTGTATGGAATTGTTCTAAATTGGGGTGACGGTGCACAGTCAGTCTTGCATATTTTAAGTCCAATAAAGCGCCCAAATTTCCTTATATTCAGGTTCCGATTTTCTTTTATACAAATCTGATCAATATATTAAGGTGTCTAAGGGAAAAGCACGACAGCGATAATCAAAAAATTCTTGTATTATTGAAAATTCCCAGTTTTTCTCTTAAGAAAGAATTCCATAAATAGCAAGATAGTTTACTATAAACTGCTGCAAATAGGCAAACCCCGAACTCCAATTTCCTGGAATGATTAAAATGGATACACCGAAAAGGCACATACAGAATATATTATTTCAGGAGACACATTTCTGGAAGAGGAAGGGGTGAAATTCAATTCCCATAAAGTGCCAAAGTTTCCTTATATTCAGGTTCTAGTTTTGTTTTATACAAATATGGCAAATGTATAAAGTTGACTGAAGGAAATAAAACGACAGTAACAATAAAAAAAAGTTCTTGTATCACTCAAAACTCCCAGTCTTATTTATTCCTTTAAAAAAAATCCCGTATTTAGCAGGATATTCTACTATAAACGGCCGTAAATAGGAAAATACCGAACCCCAATTAATTGGAATAATTGAAATACATACATCGAAAAGGTACGTACAGAATATATTTTTTCAAGGGGGCCCATTTAAGGAAATCTAGGTTTGGAATTTAAAGAAGTCGCAAAAACTGGCAAATTATACTAGAAATATCGTCCCTGTTAAGCCTACAAGTCGTATCTGATATTTTTACGCTTCCAAAGTAATTGTGCAACGTAAATAATCCGAATGGTGGAATAAAGGGCGCATCAGGTGGCGACACAAAGCAGTCCCCGAGGTTAACTATGACACAAGTTATGAACAGATATCATAGGTTTTATCTTTGAATTGATCATTTCTAAAGCAACCACATTTTAATAATCCTACTGCATCAAGAAATCAATTTAGGACGAACAAAACTTGGTTATGTCTCAGACTTTACGAATTGATACAACAGGACCAAAAGCAGCACATAGCAAGACTCAAGCAAGAAGTCTCCCCCCTTTTTCTTCCTCTTTTATAATGTAGATTAAAGATTATATAAATACCAAGCAACATATTGTCACTATTGTCACATACACACAAGCAACATATTGTCACTATTACATCTAAAGTTTTAACATTTTATTGCCAAAAACCTTTCGCTGAGCTGTTCTCAAAGGGAGAATCAGCAGGACAATGTAGATCAGTAGGATCGAAGTGGAATTGAAAATACATTGCTCTGCTGATTCTTCCTTTGAATTAACCTCAGGAAACGGTTTTTGGAAATTATCTCGGAAGTTCGAAAATGTCAGATATGGCCTGAGCAACGTAATCCAGCGATAGTATAGTATAGGAATCATACTATATCCTAACAGCAATCCTAACAGCGATAATATAGGAATCATAGAGAAAATAATAACAATTTCATATATTGGGTAGAGGTGGTTCTAAAGGCCTGCTTTTCCGACTTACGTATTTGGCAAGACAATTACCTTGGAGAGGCTGTTAATTAATAAAAATTATGTTGTAGTTGATTTGACACAAATCAGCAGCACCAGTTCACGAAAATATGAGGGGGGGGGGGCAAAACGTATTTTTCAACATCTAGGGGGCGAGGGGGGTTTTATTTCCTCTGATGAAAATACCAAAAAAAGAATTTTTCAATGAACATACCAAAAAAATGTATTCTTGAAAATCTAGGGGGGGGGGGACATGCCCAACCCCACAATCATACTTTAACATAGCAAAAGGTTGTTTAAGAAAATACCAGAAAAACCACAGTCGGGAGAAGCTGCAATACCATTATTATGGTGAATAATCAACCTGGTCTAAGACAGTCAGGGCCATATCCATAATTTCTTTCCAGTGGGGGGGGGTAACAAAAGAAGAAAGGGTTTACCTCCCCTTGACTTTACCTTAGTCTCAAGTAAGATTTTTCTTTACCTACATTTTCAAGAGCCCGGGAAATATTTCAGAGGGAAAGAGTCAAACCGGATGCCCCTCCCCTGGCTACGGCACTGAAAATAATATATAAAATTTGATCACAATAAAATTGTGTCATCAAATGCTACTTGTTTCATTGCCAGCTATTACGATTACCCATTCACCTTCTTCAGAACTTGAGATTTTCACCTCATAATTTCTTTTTTCCCCTCACCTATTTCACCTCCACGTTTCCAATATCACCTTTAACCTCCCTATTTCTCACTATTCTTTAATGGAAGTGTCTATCTTGAATTTTACTGCATTCTTTAGCCTCAATTCAAAATAGAAAGGCCTTCCAATCATCTCTTAAATTATCACCTTTTCTAAGGGGGGCGGTATACTGGGAAAAATGGCAATTCTTAAATTAGAAGAGACAGGAAAAATAGTCCAAAAAGAGTATCAAAATAAATAAAGAAAGATGAAAGGGGCGAGAAATAACAGGGCTAATAATATAAAATAAAAACGAAATACTAATAGTTAGTTTTTGTTTTCAAACGACAAAATTGAAGCATAGCATGGACTTGCTTGTCTTTAAGACTCCCAAACAGTAGAAAAGGTAAAAAAGAACTTTTAATTAGATCTCAAAATCAGTTTAATTTTTGACAATACGTGTTTTTGACATATACGAAGTTTTGAAATACGCAATCAGTTGATGTTTTGACACTGCTTTATTTGAAAATTAATTTTACAATTTAGTACCACCTTTTTTATTTAATTGTCAAAAGTAATACCGTTTTATTTCCCAAGGTTTATTTATGCTTTATGCAAGGAAACATTATAAAACTAATAGCAGATCAACCCATAT
Organism: Artemia sp. Qi Xiang Cuo; assembly: GCF_049724085.1. NCBI lineage: Eukaryota > Metazoa > Arthropoda > Branchiopoda > Anostraca > Artemiidae > Artemia > Artemia sp. Qi Xiang Cuo. Next base: position 24,194,551 of record NC_142813.1, read on the forward strand.
TCTTCTTTCCTGGAGACTTGCTCTTAATCATTAGCATTAATTCACCCGATCGACCGTTTCCACGTTTAACTGATTGCATTCGTTTCAGCGGAATACTAGAATTTACGTTCTAATGTTGCTACTTTTTCTTCAAAAACGCCTTTAAAACACGAATTTGAAGAATATTGTGTCTGAAACTACTGGCAAAATACATCTTAATTAGACGCAATAAGCGGCTTTATTAAAATTTCGATTACCCGAAGAGCTGGCTTACTGTCCCTTGTTACGTATATTAGGGGAAGGGGGAAGGAGGTTGCCTAAGGCCATACTCTAACGAAATCTTAGTATTTTCACGATGTGTCACATTATTTTGTATATTTTTAATGCAGTTCACCAATTTGTCACATTTGTTATTTAAGTTGCAACCCACCCCCTCCAAAACAAAAAATAAACCTGCATGCGTGTCTGATAAACAAACGTCTTTTGGCTAAACACAACAGTAAAAATTTTCTCTTTTGGACATTTATAAAATTTCGAAACGAGCAGAAACATAAATTCTCTTGTCTTCTACTCCAAACTTAGTTTCTGCTCCAAACGCGTTTCTATATTTTCTGCTCCAAACGAGCTCCAAACTATAGTTTTTGCTCCAAACGAGCAGAAGCTATAGAAAGTCTTGTCTTCTAAAGTTAATCCCTCACCCATGAAAAAAAAAATCCTACAAGCGTGCCGAACTGATACATGTGTTTCAGCTAAGCATTGAAGTATCCTAACTCTATCCATAAAAAATCCCAGGGTTCTTTTTTAAAGCTAAGCCTCTCTCCCTCCCCTTCCAAACGAACAGGATCCTGAATGCGTGTCTGACTGACAAACCTCTTTTGAAAAAGCACACCAGTAAACATTTGGTCTTTTGGGCATTATAAAATTTTCTAGATGAGCAGAGACACTCTATTTCAAAAAAAGTCTAGAGTTATATCTTTTAAATCTAAGCCCTCTCCCCCCCCCCAGAAAAAAAAACAATAAAAACTTTAAAAATGGCATTTTATATGTTTTTTGTTACTTTTTACGAGTTGGACCAAAATTTCAGAGGGAGGGTTCAAATCCGGTAACTCCCTCCCCCTGGATACGACTTTGTATCTATTAGTTTTGTTCTGGCCGTCCTGATTACGGCCAGCTGGCCGTAATCACCAATTCTAAATTACCGATTGATGTATTACCATTTCTAAATTAGGTAATACATCAATGGCATTCTAGCTAAGTACAACAGCATGTAATTGATCTTTTGAACATTTATAAAAAATTTCTAAATGGAAAATAAAAAAATTTCTTTTGAATAGACAAAATTGTATTCAAGAGAAAAAAAAAACGTATAATTTATCTTTTAAAACTGAACCCCCACCCCAAACAAAAAAAAAAAATCATACAAGCGTGTCTGACTAACAAACGTCTTTTATCTCAACACAATAGGATGCAGTCGCTCTTTAGGACATTTACAAAAATTTCTAATTGAGCAGAAACAAAAATTCTATTTATAAGAAAAATTCTAGAGTTTTATCTTTTCAGAAACAACGAAAAGTGTGTGTTGACCACCACTAGAGACAGCTATAACACGTTTCTCTTGAGTTTCTTTGCTTTGAATATGGTGTGGAGCGTAGATGTCATCTTCAGATCCAGACCCAAGTTGACCATTTGTTCCCATGCCCCATGAATAACAATCACCTAAAAGAAGGGATCATAAAGCAATAGTAGAAAACTAGAAACTCAAATAATTTTTCAATGAAACTTTTACAACGCCATACATCTGATATCAGCAACAAGAAGTCATACGTTAGAGAGAAAAAAAGGATGAATTAATAATATTAGCAGTTAATGTCATTTTATGATAAAAGATAATATAATACCTCACCAAAGCCGTACCAAGGATTTTGTTCGGGGGGGGGGGGGAAGCTACAATAAAAACTTTAAAAACGGCATTTTATATGTTCTTTGTTACTTTTTACGAGTTGAACCAAAATTTCAGGGGGAGGGTTCAAAGCCGGTAACTCCCTCCCCCTGGATACGACTTTGTATCTATTAGTTTTGTTTTGGCCATCCTGATTACGGCCGGCTGGCCGTAATCACCAATTCTAAATTACCGATTGATGTATTACCAATTCTAAATTAGGTAATACATCAATGGCATTTATCCGGCTTAATTAGGTAATTATGTATGGAAGCACCAGACAGGAAGAGGTCTTTTTTAGAAGGAAAAATCCAAATTTTTCGGTCTAAAAAAAAAAAAAAAAACCACTAAAAAAGCACTAATTTTTGCCAAGGCGAAACCACATTTTTAGAGCTATTACATTTTTAAAACGACTGTGAAACAAGTGGACCAGGTTTGCACAGGGTTCCCACGCCTAGTGATTTATCACTATTCCTAGTGATTTTTTCTCAAAATTTAGTGATTTTGACCAGGCAACCCTGGGTTCATCATCCTGTTTGTATCAGAATGTCTTTGATATTTTTAGGACAGATTAGCATACAATGTGACCGATTAGAGAATATTTTTTTAAGGTTTATGCCGCATTTATTTTTTAAGGGTGCAATGTTGCCCAAGATCTTTAGATACTTGAATATTTCAGGTGTTATTATTGTAAAGGGGAGTTGGTAATCTTGCTAGTTCAGATTAACTATGGATTTAACCACTTTTTTCTGTTAAAGAAAATGTAAAATTATGGTCTTCTAATTTTTGTTATAGCAAAACCGAATTTTTAAAAATCGTTCTACTTTTGAAATAACCGTAGACTTGTGCACCTGGTTCGTCATCTTATTAATATTAGAGCGGTAGTTTTTTTATATTTTAATGACAGGTTAGCAAAGAAAAAGACTGATTATCAAAGATTTATAGTACTACCGATTCACTACAGCACCAAGCCACCTGAGGCCAACGCTTCTACGCACGCTCCTCGTCCACCCCAATCTATTCCAAGCTTCACTTTTCACCACCTCCCCAGAATTTCTATTTCGTCTTAAATCTTCTCTTATCACCTCTTCTCGCCACGTTCGGGGAAGATTTGCTTTTCGTTTTGCCTCAAAAAGCACAACCTTTGGCAATTTTCTTATCTTGAATTTGTAAAACGCGCCATCTCAGCCTTTCTTTCATTACATCTCGAAACAGTTGGATTGAACCTTATTTCCCCTACAGCTCGTTGTTTAACGGTCAGTCAAACCTGTACCTAAAACTACCGGTAGACAATTCCTCCAGATAACATTAAAAAAATCTTCCTCTACCTTTCGAGGCACCCACGGTTCAGAACCTGTCCATACTTAACCACTTTCATTACCGTAGCTTCCAATATTCTAGTCTTGGTTCGCAAACTTATCTTCCTATTCTTCTCTCAAAAGATTCACGGCCGCAACATGCCACGATTGAGCTATTTAAAAGGTTCATCTCCCAATGAACAATCCTTTATATTGACTTTATTAGTGCTATATTACATTTCTAATTTTGAGTCCGGTTCGGACGGGGTCAAACATCAACTATGAGCCAACAACACGACAAGCTGCAGGTACAAAGATATTTGAATCTTTCCAAATTGCTAGGATAATAGTAACAATAACTACATTTTTAGGATCCAGAGCTTTATCCTTTTTCCAATTCAATAGGCTTTGTGTTTAAGGAAATATGCTGAAATAATTTAGACGAAAAGTAAAACTTGATAGTAAAGAGGGAAGAGGAGAAGAGGGGACAGTCCCCTAATATAGCAATTATAGCAATGGGAGGGGCATTATTACCTCCTACCCCACGCTAATAATGAAGGTGTATAGCAAGATACATCACTGGGAATCAAGAGAGATGATTTATCAGTCCCCCCCCCCTTCCAAAAAAAGCATTTTATATTTATCTAGAGGATTAACGAGAGTTAGGATAGCAGAAATTAAAATGAGATCGCTGAATAGATTAGACTTTATTAAGATTAGAATTTCTTATCCTTTTATTATTTAGTCTTCTTATGTATTCAAACTATATAAGAATAATGAATGCATTCACTTTCCTTAGAATTACAGTTCGCGAACTGCTTCCTACCTTTTCGACGGATTGCATGGAAGATTCCATAATCTTTGCAAGCCATCTTGTGGCTCTGATATTAAAAGGGGAATCCTGTTGTAAGTAGTTTCCATTGCAGTTTAAGAATAAGAAGGATAATAGTAACAATAGCTACATTCGTAGGATCCAGAGCTTTATAGGACCAAGTGTGAGGCCCTTTCCAAAGGGTAACAATAGCTACATTCGTAGGATCCAGAGCTTTATAGGGCCAAATGTGAGGCCCTTTGCAAAGGGTAACAATAGCTACATTCGTAGGATCCAGAGCTTTATAGGGCCAAATGTGAGGCCCTTTCCAAAGGATAACAATAGCTACATTCGTAGGATCCAGAGCTTTATAGGGCCAAATGTGAGGCCCTTTGCAAAGGGTAACAATAGCTACAAACGTAGGATCCAGAGCTTTATAGGACCAAAGGTGAGGCCCTTTGCAATCGTAAAGTTACCTTGATCAGTAATCGCAAATGACACACTTGACCCAACAGCAATATCAATCGCACGTCCTGGTATCGCCACAGAGGTTGGTTCAGATACGGCTGAGACGAGGGGGCCCAAATTTCCAGTGCCAAGGCGGCCGTACGTGGTTGATCCAAAAGATTGTACTTCTCCTATAAGTAGAAAGGAAATTAATGGACTGCATAAATATCAAAGGCACTAATGCACGCACAAGGCAAAAGTGCGTCTATCAAACGCCCAAATTTGTGCATTTAATCTTTTAAATAATTCTTATGGAAGATTTACTGGGTATTTCAAAGATGTTCTCCGTCTTTTAATGTGCAGATGTCAGTTTTAATTCCTACAAATATTACCGAGCCAGAAATATCATGTACTCATACATAATAAAATTAATTTTAAAAACTTTGTCCACAAGACAAGTTTTTCAAAGAAAAGTAAAGAGCTCCAATAAGCCAAGAATTAGCAAATATAAAGTCAAATAATCTTCCAAGCGTAAACCTACCAGAAATCGATATCGATAAATAAATGAAATGAACAGAAATTACAATAAATAACCGAGTCAAACTCAAAACAAGCCAAAATTAACAAAAATGTGCCCAAACCTGTGTATCTAATTTTTTAAACAATTCCTATTGAAGATCCACTGGCTATTTCGAAGATTTCCTCCTATTAATGTGTAGATGTCAGTAAAATTGTCCATAAATATTACCAAACCAAAAATATTATATACTGATAAATAATAAAATAAAATATAGCATAAAATAAAACATAGCATAATATGTAAAAATATATATACTGAACCAAAAATATTACCGGGGGACAGCAAAAACGAAGCAAAAAGCAAAGAACGAAGCACAGGGGTAAAAAAGTACAAACGGCCAGTCTCGCTAATTTAATATAGCACATAACTAAAATAGAAAATAACTATAAAATAGAAATAACAAGATATTTTTTTTTTACCTGGGGAGTGGAGGAGGGGTGGCCCCCGATTGACGAGCCTGCGTATGCCCTAAAACTTAGAATCCTGCTCTTTGACAAAAACTTTCTCTCCGTGCTGATTCATGCATACGAAACATGAGCGTCGACTAAGCAACATGAATACCAAATCTAGGAATCTGAAAATGACTACTTCAGACACATCCTTTATACATACTGGACACTCAGGATCCCTTTTTTGAGAAAGATGAAACAGCCACATGTGACTGATAAAACTAAAAGCGGCCAATGACGTTATTGAAGGTGCATGGTGAGAATTAGCGAAGGCCAACTGTCACATGATGTTTGGTGTTGAGTTCTACAACTTCAAAGTACTGAATAGGTCGTCGTAATAGGGATCGCTGTCTCCTAATGAAATACCTGACCTAACTAAGTTTACCCATGTTACGAATAGAATGTAACAAATAGCTGAAATGGTAATGATAACTTATGGGATATCAATAAATGCATTGTCATTTTTAATCAAGAAGGTAGTATGCTATTATTTTATGTATCTCAATTTGAAAGGGATTATCCTAAATTGCAGTTTAAGAATGTAATTTACAAGTGTACAATACAAGATCCCTTCAGTTGCTATCTTTCTTTCTTTAGCAACTGAAGATCCCTTCAGTTGCTATCTAAAATTCAAGTTGGTTTCTAAATAGCCCTAATAAACTTTATTGCGCTATATAAATTACATCTGAAAACAAAATCAGCTAAAACACACCTTGAATAGGCCTTAAATTACACCAAAGAATAGCTGTTTAAGGGTTTAGTGGGCAAACGTAAATAATAATTACACTTCTTCCCTTAGCTTTTTTTTCAAGATCAAAGTTGCTCCCTAATCAACTCTCATATATTTTGTTGACCGGTATGACAAGACTTGGAAACTAAATGAGCTAAAACTCACTTCGAGTCTAGCATATTTAGACGGCTTAAGATAAATAAATAAACTATAAAAAATTATTCATTAAATCAATAAATTATTCACTTATTTATAAAAAAAATACATTATTTAATTAAATAAATTAATTATTTTATAACAAATTATAGGAAAAAAATAAATAAATTATATTTATTATTTACACATTATATTTATCATTATCATAATTATGTTTTTTTATCATTACATTATTGCTACAATTATATTATTTCATTATTATATTTATTTTTATTATTCATTATTTATATAGTATACTTATCAAATAAACAAATTGTTTTATAAGTTATTATTTGATCAATAAATTATTTATTTATTAAAGTTAAAAAAGATCATTTGTTGCAATTAATAAATTATATAAAAAAAGTAAATAATTTAAAAGAATTACCGTTTACTGACATCGCCAGGCTGTGATGCTGCCCTCCAGCTACAGCAATTGCTCGCCCAGACAAATTGCTATTCAATATTGGAAAATATATCACTATTGCATCATCGCTATCACTTTCAGTTGCTATTTGATTGTAGTTGTTCAACCCACAAACATAGATCTGATCCGAGCTTTTAATTTTCATATACGTCGCCATTCCTCCAGCCCAAACGTTATCGAACAAGGCTACTTGCTTTCGTCTCGACTTCCCAGTTTTTATCATCAAGGCAATCTTCTGAGGCTCTAAGTACCCAGCTAAAATAGTATAATGATTATAGTCGTAAAAAAATGATATACAATAATTATATATAGGTATTTTTGAAGACCACACTGCCTTTCCATGACGTACAAATAACAGTTCAATAGGAACAAATCCTTTTATTTGACAGTGAAACAACAGAAAAATCTCTGGATATATCGGGCACATTTACAGTGGCCGTCTTCAACAGTTTATCTGCTGAATATTTAACAGTGAAACAACAGAAAAATCTTTGGATATTTCGGTCACATATACAATGACCATCTTCAGCAGTTTGTCTGCTGAACACGGCCACTAAATATATGACCGAAATATCCACCGATCTTTTTTTGTTGTTTCACTGTCAAACCAAAGAATTTGTCTCTACTGATCTGTTATAATAATTGTAAGAAAATTATAATCATATTGTTAATATTAAGTTATTAATTTTTATATTGTTATAATAATAGTTATTGTAATAAAAATAATAATATTTAAGCATAAAATATTATTATTTAAATAAATTTAATAAATAAAATTAATTAATTAATTAATTCAATAAATTATTTAATTTAAAAATTAAAATAAATGTTACATAATTATAATTATTATTATTATTAAAAATATCAATAATCATAAGAAAATAATTAACAACAATATTTAGGTAATTTTACCAATGGTCGTCCTTAGTAAAGTAGACGAAAGAATTAAACAAAGAGACTAATAAACGATTTAACTTACAATCAAAAGTTCCATGATAAAAACAAACTTAAAAACCAGAACTAAAAGCTTAAAGAACCTTGGCTAGTGATGACTTAAAATAGAGTAAAGTAGAAGAAGGACTTAAACAAAGAGACTAATAAAAGATTTAACTCACAATCAGAAGCCTCCACGATAGAAAACAACGTAAATTACCAATTACCAACTTTGCCTTACCGTCGTTGTCATGGCAACAGGATTGGAACTTGTATGACAACATTGCATCCACCGACATTCTTCGGGTCAGAATGTCAAGTATAAGGGAACATCAGTTTAAGCTACAAGGTAGACGCTTCTCAAAAGACACCGGAAGATGTACCTTCTCCAACCGGGTCATCAACAAGTATAATAGCCTGCCCTCATCAATATTAAATAGCCCAGATAGGTATTCATTCACGAAAGAGCTTGATAGGTCTGATCTCACCGATAGTATATAGCCCAGTTGGGGATTCATTCTCCAATAGGGTCATCAACAAGTGGAAGAGTCTGCCCTCATCAATAGTAAATAGCCCAGGTGTGGATTCATTCACGAAAGAGCTTGATACGTCTGCGCTAACCAATAGTATATAGCCCAGATAGGGATTCATTCTCCAATAGGGTCATCAACAAGTGGAATAGCTTGTTCTCATCAATAGTACATAGCCCAGATGGGGATTCATTCACGAAAGAGCTTGATAAGTCCGCGCTCACCAATAGTATATAGCCCAGATGGCGATTCATTCTTCAATAGGGTCATCAACAAATCGAATAGTCTGCCCTCATCAATAGTAAATAGCCCAGACGGGAATGCATTCACGAAAGAGCTTGATAAGTCTGCGCTCACCAATAGTATATAGCCCAGATGGGGATTTATCCTCCAATAAGGTCATCAACAAATGGAATAGTCTGCTCTCATCAATAGTAAATAGCCCAGACGGGGATTCATTCACGAAAGAGCTGGATAAGTCTGCGCTCACCAATAGTATATACCCCAGATGGGGATTCATTCTCCAGCAGGGTCATCAACAAGTATAATAGCCTGCCCTCATCAATAGTAAATAGCCCATATGGGGATTCATTCACGGAAGAGCTTGATAGTTTTCATTTACTTGATATGTTTTCTAGTTTCTTAGAGAATCGTAAGAGGTTTGTATCTGTATTTCTTTTTTTTTTCATTAAATTATCATTATTAAAAACCCAAACTGGAAACTATTACAGCCTTAGCTTATGATGACTTCACTTTCATTATTATTATTATCATTAACTGTCATTAATTAATATTATCAATATTATTATTAAAGTCAATAATATCGTAATATTATTGTTATTAATTTAAAAAAAATTCCAAAAAAAGAGTCTTTTCAAAGAGAACAAAAATAATAAAACCCAAAACGAACAGAAATTACGATACATAACCAAGTAGAAGACAAAACCAGAAAATAAAATGGTGATTGACACTTTAATATATATACTGATATTCATTCCTGAAAGCCTTAATAATATTGGATTTACTAAAGTTAAAAAGGAGAAAGCATTTAAAATGTATTTTGTTTATTCCACTGTATTTTTTCTCTGTTTTACTGTTTTATTCCACTGTTTGTTTAAATTATACCCGTTTTTCCTCTGTTTTGCTGTTTTATTCCACTGTTTATTTAAATAACACCCGTTTGTTCTCTGTTTTACTGTTTTATTTCACTGTTTATTTAAATTATACCCGTTTTTTCGCTGTTTTACTGTTTCATTCCACTTTTTGTTTAAATTATACCCATTTTTTCTCTGTTTTACTATTTTATTTCACTGTTTATTTAAATTATCCCCGTTTTTTCTCTGTTTTACTGTTTTATTCCACTGTTTGTTTAAATTATACCCGTTTCTTTCTCTCTTAAATTCTATAAATGGAAAAGCAGTCCAGCCTAAGAAATCATTCAGTTTTTGTATATTGCTAACTTTTTCATGTTTATTTATGTTCATATGCAATTTGCTTTCTTTTTTATTTAGAAAGACTCAATTGAAACGACCTTTCTAATATGGTATTTTTTTATAATTCAAAACTGTCAGTTTAACAATGTGTGAGTGGGCACTCTAATTAGAGACGGCACTTTTGTCAATCAAATGTGATTTTTAAAGTTCCATTTTGCTTATTATTTTGACGTAATTTGTTAATGCTTCAAAATTTATCATACATTTACAAAACAGAATTATACGTACATTTAAGACCGCGCTAAAAATATATTTTTCCAGTTTAGTTCAGTGTTGCCTATGTGAAAACTCCATTCTCCATAGATACCATTTCTGAACGTCCCGAGACAAAAAAGCCCAGTTCCAATGAGCAAAATGTTTATAAATTGTCTGAAAATGTATATTTTTATGACTGTTAGGTGTTCTGTTGAGAAATTCTGGTTGTGTAATTGTACTGGTTAAAAACAAAAGGAAGGACAAATCCAAATGTTTCGTAGCTCCACTCTCCATTTCTGAATATCTCACAACGAAAAAAACCTGTTCTAATGAGCAAAATGTTACATATCTTGTTTGAAAATGTAGATTTTTACTACTATTTGTGTTCTGTCTAGGAACCATGGTTGTACAAGTGTTATGTACTAGTTAAACACAAAAAGGAGGACAAATCACTCTTTTTAAGGAGGGAGGACAGGGGTTAAACAGGAAGACATGTCCTCCTGTTAAACACACCCAGGAGGACAAATTTTAAATCCTTTTTGTTAAACACAAAAAGGAGGACAAATCACTCTTGTTAAGGAGGGAGGACAGGGGTTTAACAGGAAGACATGTCCTCCTGTTAAACACAAAAAGGAGGACAAATTTTAAATCCTTTTTTGTTAAACACAAAAAGGAGGACAAATCACTCTTTTTAAGGAGGGAGGACAGGGGTTAAACAGGAAGACATGTCCTCCTGTTAAACACAAAAAGGAGGACAAATTTTAAATCCTTATTGTTAAACACAAAAATGAGGACAAATCACTGTTGTTAAGGAGGGAGGACAGGGGTTAAACAGGACGAAATGTCCTCCTGTTAAACACAAAACGGAGGACAAATTTTAAATCCTTTTTGTTAAACACAAACAGGAGGACAAATCACTCTTTTTAAGGAGGGAGGACAGGGGTTAAACAGGAAGACAAGTCCTCCTGATAAACACAAAAAGGAGGACAAATTTTAAATCCTTTTTGTTAAACACAAACAGGAGGACAAATCACTCTTTTTAAGGAGGGAGTACAGTGGTTAAAAAGGAAGACATGTCCTCCTGTTAAACACAAAAATGAGGACAAATTTTAAATCCTTTTTGTTAAACACAAAAAGGAGGACAAATCACTGTTTTTAAGGAGGGAGGACAGGGGTTAAACAGGAAGACATGTCCTCCAAAAAGGACGTCTGGTAACGCTGCTGATAGCGCAGTTCTTATGGTAACATTATATTTATAATGTTCATAAGATTATATCCTACATATAGGTATCTTGGAACTTTTTAACATAATAGCTTGTGTGAGATAATTTCATAGCTCTGTTCCAATTCGTTGTTAAGCTAAGGCTATTTATAATTTTTTAAATTTCTCGCTAAATGTGCAAATATCAAACTGGCTTGAGCTGTAGCTATTTACTTCATTGTAAAAAAAAGGTACGTTCAGACGGCTTCGTTTTAACCCCAGCATAAATCCAATGGTTTTGTACTTAACAACAAATATTACAGACAAAATGACAGAAAAAGATACCAAACACTGATAAGGTGTCAAAATTGACAAAAATTACTGACAAATGAAAAGTGTTGCACACAAAATGACAACAACAAATCACAGTCTACCTATCATGGTTTTGTACTTAACAACAAATATTACAGACAGAATGACAAAGGACAAAAAAAAATTACCAAACATTGACAACGTGTCAAAATTGACACAAATTACAGATAAAATGAAAAAAAAAACATTACACAAAATGACAACAACAAATCACAACCAATTTCTTATGGTCTTGTATTGACAACGAATATTACAAAACCCGCATATGTTTTTTTCTTGTCACATATTATTAGCAATTGAATTTTCACTGTAACTCTAGGCATGTCTTTTTCGTCAATGCAGCCCATATACCTCAAAAGATTGAAGATCTTTGCTTTAAATTTGCCCTAAGCCAATCAAAAATAGTTTGTTTTTATTTTGTGCTAGGTTATTTGGTTGTATCTCAGATGTCTTTTTAAACCGATGGTGACAACCCTAAGGGGCAACCCCATAGGTTCATTGCACACGGTTTTATTTTTCTTATATTTTCCCAAACATTTTGGCTATCGCCACCCCCCCCCCCTTCCCCTGGTAAATAATATGCCAAGCAAAGTAAATATCAAAGTTATTTATGGATTTTTCGAAAGAAAAAAAAACATGGATCAACCCCCCGGCCAAATCATTCAGCAACAAGTTGTAATTACTAAATATATTTTTAATTCAATCTCCCGGAGATGACTGTTTCCATGAAGAGTCTAAAACCTTAATTAAAAAAAAATATAAAATCATAACGATAAATAACTATAACTGTATTGAAATAACTATAAATTTATCACACCTCAATGAAATTATGATATCACTAAATACGACCTTTGGCTTTTGTAACAACGATAAAGGTTTCATAATAAGGTAAATAGAAATTATTTACCAACTGTTTGTCTACTGCTCCCTATACTAGCAGCTCTACTAGAGAATCTTCCCAGTTGACCTTGTTCAGGACAGCCAAATGTGTAAACATGTCCGGTTTCAGATAAAAGGATCATGTGATTTTCACCAGATGCAATTTTTGTGATTGGTACAGAAGGTAGAATTTCAACTGGCATCTCAACTTTTGCAGAACTGGTTGGAATTAGACCCAGATCACCACTTGCAGCTGAAAAGTGGAAATTCACGTTTAAAAAAGTACAGAGTTTACTGCTTATTTTCCTTTTTTCCCGGGCTTCTGTTTTTCCTCGTTTTTCTTCTTTTTTAAAAAGAGAGAATTTAACAAGGAGAGTAACCAAGAGTAAAACTAAGAAGAGTGTCATTGACTGAGTCTAAGATTTTTGGAGTATCTTTGAAAATATCCGGAGGCATTTGGAGAGTTACTAAGCTTTAGTCTACTAATTGGAGTTACTTTGCCAGTGCATCAATCCTGAGCCGACTCGACGTCTCCCAGACTAAATGGCTCAGTTGAGTCGTGGGTCTCCCATGACTGACTTAACCTAGCACATGGTCTGATTTCGTCAACAACGACCAATTACAGGCATGAGCTTTGTAATCACCTTTTTCCGTCAAGGTGCTCACCGGACTCTGCCACTGTTATGGTAATAAGGTCCCTGTTGGCATCCTGACTTGCATGTTATTCAGCCAAGGCTCAAGTACCCTAGCCTGGAGATGTCCAAGGGAAAGGCTTCTGTTTAATACGTCAAGTGGGAACTTGGCCTTGAAGCGCAGTAATCTTGGCCTTGAAGCGCTTTTTTTACATGTCCCGGACTAAATAGCTCGTTTGAGTAGTTACGCGGTTATGGGCATCTTCATCAGCCACCTGATGGCAACCAGACTGATATCCGAACGAAATACTCAGAAGGATTTGCGTTGTTATGGCAATAAATTCCCTAACAGTGCCGTAGATTGCATGCTGTTATTCAACCTGTTATCCATGTTATTCTGCTGTCCTAGGCCGAAGACATCCAAGCGGAAGGCTTCAGTCTAACACATGGAGTGGAAACTTACCGTTCAAGTGCAGTAGTCTGTAGCTTATTTGACATCTTCGAAAACTACATAGCTCGATTGAATCCAGGATATCCACTGGCCAGATTTACATTCAACTATGCACAATAACTTTCCAGCTGCCTTGTTCAAGTGGCCAAGGAGACGTTAAGGTATGGGCATCTCTACCATCTACCTGGTAGCACCCAAACCTCAATGCCATTCAGTCAAGACCCAGTAGTCTTAGGCTACAAACGTCCAGGGGGGTGGGTAGAGGTTAAAGTTTCCGTGGGGTAGCTTCCACAAGGGACCCATCGACCAGCTTGGTATTACACAGAAGGATACCCCAGCACTTGCAATTGTCCCCACATCGTATTGGAAAACTACAATAGTCTTAACGCTAACAATTGAGCACGAGGATAAATTACTTTATGAAAGCAATTAATGAGACTAAATCCATGCTAAAACGCACATTTTACGAAAGAACCAAAAAAAACTCATTTCCAGGAAGCTAAGAAGAAAAAGCAACCAATACCGTTAAAGTTATATTTTTAGCCCTCCCTCAAAGCCCAATCAGGAATCTCCTTCTAAGGCAAAAGGGTCTCTATTACCACTCCAATTCAATGCAAAACGAACTGTTACAATAGAAGAATATCTTTTCTTTCTAATAATAGCATTCAAATCGATTCAAAATAGATTATTTCACTTGATTTACCTCTCTATATTCATTTCACTTCTTAACTAGCTGTAAATTGCTTTATTGCCTTTTACCAACTCTACATGCTCTCTTAATTTTAGTTTGATTTTTATCCTTTGATAATTTTTGTGTATATTTTTTACTATTTTGACTATGATTTGTTGTATTTTCTACTCTTATCAGTTTAAGCCTTTAATATATTTGTTATTGACTAACGAACTGTCTTGCTACTAACTTAATTTTGTTATTAAGTCAAGTTAGAACTTTTTTTTAATTGATTTTATGTTTTGACTGACATACATTGTCTTGATTTTTCTTTCAAAATTAGTGTTTGTCATGCAAATTTTTCATACTAATTCAATTATCCTCTAACAATAAATGAAAGTTCATCAATGTTTGCTAGCCCGAGTCATTTTGATGATTTTGTTTTATCTTACTCCGGAAAAAAAATTGACTAAATCATAGTGTAACTATTTAATTTATGAAAGAATTATGTCTAGGTGTACGAAATAAGAGGCCATTTTCAAGAAGATGCGAGCTGGATGAAAATTCTGTATCCATGTGAATTTATTTTCGCGCCGGATTTGTTCGCGCCGGATCAAATCATGTTTTTGCTCCCATCCTCCTCTAGCCTGTCTCTTTTTGAACTTGATAAAGAGCCGTCTCTTTTGATAAAGAGCCTTAGTTCAACTCTGCCTTTCGACCAGAGTAGAACTTGATGACCCACCTTTTCGTTGAACAAATGGATGTTTTCACGAGGTTGGGTGGTGAACATAAGTTCAATGCTTACTAACGATATGGAAATGCTTACTAACAATGCTTACTAACGATACGGAAAAATTCAAAACAGCAGCAACAAGATGCAATTTCTGGGAGGGCAATTAAATCAATTTTAAAAGAAAATTGATAGAATCTTTCTACGCAGAAGGCCTTTGACACTTGGTCAAACCTTGAATCTATTCCAAGCATTTAATTTTTGAAAGTTTTGCTTATGGTGGTTTCAGGCGATGATTACGCTGGTTTTACGTCAGTCTCCCGTGAAAGGACTTGTCAAAGTGCAATATTTCTACTTAACATAGCGCAACTTAACTACTGAAAATAGAAATTACATACGAAGCGTGTGAAAGCCGCTTTAGCTTTAATTTCTAATAGACCCGCAGCCCTTCATTATATACATATTATGTTTCAGAAGTAAATAAAGCGTAAACTATAAAAGGCTAAAAATATGCAATAGAATAGCGTTATAATATATTTAAAAACAAACATATAAGATCTATCTTTATTTAAATAGCGTAAAAATTCAATTATTTAAAAGCGTGAATTTGTGTTTTTGCGCTGGATTTGTTCAATCAAACTATGTTTTTGCTCATCCTATTCGTTGAACTTATGGTTGTTTTATCGAGGTTGGAAGATGAACATGAGTTCAACTCCCACTCTCTTGAAAATTGGCCCTAAGAACACTTGAGCTCAACTTAGAATTTTAGAATGAAGTTGAATCAAAATAGGCAAATTTGGAAACCTAGAGGGGGGGTTTAAGGGGCACATGATCCCATACCTTCTCCCCTATTTGACACCACTGTTGGCTCCCCCATCATTCAATGAAAAGTGAAATTTCTTTCTGTTACTCGTTGTAAAGTAGATTCTTTTATTTACAATAAAACATAAAATCGCGAAGAACATTTTATTTACACTATAATTGTTGTTACTGATAATGGTGATGATGGTTAAATTCAATGTTATCATCTAAGATCAATAGAAATTGACGCTTATCATTAAAAATTGATTAGCATCATGAAAATACTTTTTATTATTTTGCAGTTCAGTTTACAGCAAAGGAGTAACTCACTGGTCGTGAAATACAAATCGTCTTGTCATTAAACTATAGTTATTTTTTATTAAATTACTGTCCAAATTATTATAAACTGATAGAAAATTTAGGGCAAAGGATATGGAAAAAGATTCAACATTTATAGTAGGAACTACTCTCCTGTGTGAGGGTAAATCCCTTTCATAAACTTACATTTGAATATACCCCACGCAAAGACCCGTCCGTCTTGTAACAAAGCAGCAGAATGAGCATCTCCTGCTGAGATCATACAAACTCTCCCAGGAAGTGGTACCTTTCTGGCCTCAAATCGGTCTTCTTCTTCTTCTGTCAGTCGTCCCAAGGCTCCCTCGTCATTGTTGCCAAATGTATAAACCTTTTAGAAAGATATTAAAATTATTAAATTACACAAGTAAAACTGTATTAGACGTTAAAACGCGAAAATTGGGCTTTGTTGATAAAGATCAGAAAAAAGTAAAGTAAATGGATATTATTCAGTGCAAAAAAAAATAAAACTGGAATAATGATAAAATCAATCATAAAAGCGGAAAAGAACTATCTACTAGCTATATACCTTTCTATTTAACTATGTACTTTAATAGGGTCTTTTTTTTAGCTTATCCTGGAAAAAAATGTGAGACAGTATTCACAGTTTACTTATGTAGATAACGCGAGATAGCAGATCTTTTCAGAAAGGCAGAGGCATGGAAGATCGCTTACTACGTAAGTGGAGCATAGTTACTACGTTTATATTCCAGATACTATTGAAATTGCATTGTCTTGAAGTTTATGAATTTGGTGCGTCGTTCTCAGCTGCACAAGTTGCTAATATTTTTTAGGGGGGGGGGGAGTGGCATGCGTTTGTACGGAAGTTTTGTTCGTGTTGTGCGGTTTTGGTGTTTGAAGTCAATTAAGTCATGCTTCTTCTGATTTTTTCTCCTTCTTCTGTTCTTATTTTATTTGAATTGCTTTTTGTTAGTGTTTTATTGTGTTTAGTCTTTTACAGCCTACAGCCTCTGGGGATTCTCGTGATCAAGGACATATCCGGGAGGGGAAGGGGGTTTGAACCCCCTTCCCCCTCCGAATGTTTGTCTGACTCGTAAAAACGTAACAAAAATTAATCAAAACATTTTTTTTTGCATTTTTGAGGGTTTTTTGTAACCCCCCCCCCCGCCATCCCCAAATAAAAATCCTTCTGTAAAACTTCCCCGAAAAACAAAATCCTGGATAAGGCCCTGCTCGTGATGTACGCATATTTTTGATAAATAAACCCAAACATTATTATTATTATTACCAAATAAATATACCAGATACTAAAGAAAAATGACTGTATCACGTGAGCAGGTAAAAAACTGGACCCGGCAGCTATTTTTTTAAAAATCTTATAACACTAGCATCCTCAAAGAATCTCCTTTCCGTAATCTTGCTCCCCCTCCCCCTAAAAAACACTATGTACCTGTATACACTGTGTACCTTCACCGATCTTGGTGAAAAACCATTAATAGGTAATGGCCTTTTGCATGGATTCTTTTGAGCTAAATATTAAAACAACAAAGTTCTTACCCTGTCCCCCGCCCCTAATGGCTCGATATGGCCCTAAAAGTTTGCTGATTTTGACAGTTTTCATTGTTTTCTTTTGGTTATTTCACGTCAGCAGTTGCTTTAAAATGCCATAAAATGCCGATTAAAAAAAAAAAACTCTTCCTGTAAAGACTACAGCAGTGGTCAGCAAACTTATTCTTCAAAGAGCTAAATATGAACAATAAAACGGCTGAAAATTTGTAAAACCCAAATCTGTTCATAAATTAAATAAACTTACAAATTTAATTTTAAATCTTCATTAAATTTTATTTATTAGTGAATAAAGACTGTGTAATAAAAAATTGCATCAACATCCTCAAAAAATACTGTTTATTAGGGAAGCCCAAGGGTGAAACTCCTTGGTAGACGTGTGCGTAAGGCTGAGATCTTTAGGATAAACCCCCTATCCACTGAATCCCAATATTTTAATTGGTTCTTACAATTTTCTGTATTTTCCTTATAATTTACCAGGAAAAAATTAACAAACATCAAATACGAACATAGACAAACGTATACATGACCATGCTGACAGGCACAATTGCCTGTACTTGTCAAATCAACCCTACCTGACACAATAAACCCCCCTCCCCTCCACTAAAAAAAGAAAAAAGTTAGAAAAAACTACCTTTTAGGAATGCACTGAGAAATAATGATGAAATATTTATTAAGTCCTTATAGTTGCCTCACAATGCAGATGTTGGGGTATCAAAACCCTTCCACTCACGAAAAATCTCTAGGACTGGCATGAAAATCTTTCGCACAAAGTTAAACAAGGAAAAAAGAACCCGCAATTTTTGTACTATTATTCAAAAGCAAATTAAGATACATTTAAATATATACTTTAAGAGTAAGGTACGTTCGGATACACTAATACATCTTAAATATTTATTTAAGTTAAATTACCCTATCTTAATTTGTTTCTGAATTATAATGTAAAAAATTTCGGTCCTTTGTCCTTGATATTATTGCTAAAATTGACGAGATTCGCCCTATTTCTTGTCTGTTTACCATTCGTTTTGATTCCAGAACATTCATAGTTCTATATATTTCAATCAATTCTTCAGTTAATAATTTGTACAAAATTATTTTTTATATGAATTTTGGAAGCTGTTAGTGATTGGGCTTGCAAAAAATATGCAAGGGTGCTTCGCTTATTTTTTATCTTGCTTATTGCGGCATAACGAATAAGGTTAAGTAAAACCATTTGTATATGCAGGGACACAAACTTGCAACAAATTTCAAGGAGAATTATAGAAAGTCTGTTTCGAGGAAGAACAAAATCTGATTTTCAGAAAATTTTCTGGAAATAGGGGAGGGGCTGTGGAGGTTCTGGCCTCTCTTGCGCCCGGAAAAATCTTAATTAGTATCCCCTCCCCTGTTCCCACATAATTTCCAGGCCAAGTTTTAACAAAATTTTCATTTATTAACAAAATTATTTTTAATTTATTAATTATTTATTGTTTAAATTTACTATTAAAAATTGCATAATTATTTTTATCTTTTTATTTATTTTTATTTTATTAATTAACTTATAATTTACTAATTATATTCATTTATTAATTGCACCATCTGCTTTATTTTAACGAAAATAAAATTTCAAAATTACAAAATAATCATAGCCGTTAGATTATTTATTTGAAATTTTGTGCCCTTGAAACTTCTGTGCCCGGGCAAGGGCCCCCTTTGTCCCTCCCCTAAAACTGCCTCTGGAGGGGGGGATTTTCTTTCAGGGGAAATATAAGAATCGTAGATGATTTCCAAAAAATTGGAGATAGTGGAACCACTGCTGCGGGTCCACACCCACAAGACATGTTGAATCGTGCGAGTCTCCCCGCACAACCTACCCCGCAGTCAACAACCAATCGATAACCTCATCATGACCTACCCACCTACTCGTGAATAACGTGCTAGAGACGCACTTAATGAGCCAAAGATCCACATCCGACCAAAGAGCCGTGATTTGACGATTACTGGCCCGAGGCTACATCCAGGCATTAGGGGGGGGGGGTAGCAAGAGACGGTTAAACTAGAGGCAATGCTGAAAACCTGATAAAATAGAAATTTTTACTGAGCCTAATGAAGTAAGAATTATGTTACAATAGGTGTTTAGTTCATAAAAAAAACATCTATAAGACTATTGCTTACAATTTCCGAATAATAAGGAGCTTATTGCGAATAAAATTTTAAACGAAACCAACTTCACATTAAAAAACAAAATTTTGAAGTTATAATCCTGTTCTCCATTACAACAGTCCAGAACGGAACTAGAAAGCTTATAAAGGTTTACAAAAGAAACGTTTGTAGACTAATGCTATTGGCATGAAAGAAAAGGCACCTGAAGCTTGCAAAAATTCATGCTCTGAAGTGCTGTTAAAAAAAAAATACCAAAGAGCCTTTCGAACAACAGGCAAAAAAAACCTAACATATAATCTTTTACGAGGGCGAGAGGAAAATTTTGTCCCTCCGCCAGAATACAAAATTCAAAGTCCCCTTACACACCTCTTCTCCAAAAGCATCCTCAAAGTTTTATCCCAATCCAACTTACCAAATCTTCAAATAAAATTCTTCAACATTTAATAAAAGTTACTGACTGCATAATAATGAGAAATACTCGCTTAGCTTCAGGCTCACGGTACCTGTAGTAGAACATCCTACGATTGTTTTCTGAGCTGCAGATTAGTGATTGGCTGAGAGTTACAGCAATTAGCCAATTAGATATGTCTTTGCATGGGAGACGTGACTAGATTACTCTGTACTAAGTTTAGTCTATGGTAAAAATCGCTCTCCAGACAAACTTTCTTCAGCATTTTAAAGAAAGTAGTAAAGCCAGGAAACGAAACTTTCTGAGATGATCTCAAATATCAATTCCTGAATACGTTTGAAAATTTCATTTGCTTATCTCAACTAACAAGTTATTATTAATTATTATCTGTAATTACTAATAATCATTATCAAATCAATTAAAAATTGAAAATCAAACTAAAGATTAAAAACAAAAAGAAATAAAAAATCATTAAATTAAAAATCAAAAAATTTTCTTACCAAGAATTATTACTAATATTAAATATCGACTAACACAAATAAGTACTATTAAACCTCTGAAATATTGAAGAAAGTTTGTCCAGAAAGCAACTGTTCAAGACAAGATAATGCACCGACTGTGATAGCCTTAGAATAGCCTACCTCTCCATCTGTTGTGAGTATTACACTATGCAGTCCTCCAGCAGCAACATCAATAACTTGTCCGACTCCAGGTATTTTTTGCGGCCTTTTCTTCTGTTCTACAGCTTGGGCCATGCCCAGTTGACCACAGTCATTTTGACCACATGCCAAGGCTACTCCTGTACCTCTGTTGTGTCTTGATACTGGTAATTCCACTAAACACGAATTTTTTTTAACAGATTAATTATATTATTGAAACAAATAGTGCGGGCTACAGAACTGATAACAAAGACATTTTAAAACTATTGAATTTGGACATACTATGAATTAGAAACACCGATGACATTGACAGTGTGACAGTGCAGCACTACCCATGTTACTGATTCGAATAGTGCAGCATAATTATGTTGCTTAAAGAAATCTTCAGTTATTTAACTTGGATTTAGTCAGAATTATAAATACTAATGCCATTGACTGTTCAACATTATTTATGTTGCTGATGCAAATAGCGCAGCATAATTATGTTGCTGGTATAAATAGTGTGGGATAGGGAACTGATCACAAAGGAATTTTATGTTATTCAACTTGGATTTAGTAATAATCAAAAATACCATTGATGGTGCAGCATTACCCAGAGAAACTAGACAAATTCATAACAAGACAAGCAACCAGCATATTTTCTTCAAAGCAGAAAACCAAGCAAGATGGCGCTTATAGTATTTCCTGCATTTCCTTCTGTTGGCGAAATTTTAATTAGTTTAATCCTGTATATTCCCTGAATGATTCCTTTAGGTGATTGTAACAAAGGTGTACCCTTAGATAATTGTCAAACATAAAAATGACCTAGAAATAACCCAACATCATTAATATTGCGTAAGGCAGGCGAGGTTGTGAGTAGAAACGCAAATATCCAAAAAAACAAAATGGTATAACATATTGTTATATTTGACATATTGATATAACATATGGTTATATTAACGTAAATAGCGACGAAGACCACATTGCCTTTCCATCATAAACAATAAGTAGAACAACAAGGAAATTTTTTTATACAAGACAGTGGAACGCAACTTTTAAATGAATATTTCGACCCTATGTCCAAGGGCCGTCCTCAGCAAAACAAACGAAGAAAAAAAAAAAAAACATTATAAAAGAAATTTACATTAAAATTCAATCATTAAAACTGAAAAAGTTTTTTTTTTATTAAAATTTTCAAAACAGCCCTAATATCATTACTTCAAGGAAGTTCAACCAGGACTGGTACACCAAGCGAAGTGGACAAAGAACAATTCATTCAAATGGAATAAAAATACTTACAGACAAGCTTTTAAAGCTAATCTCGCCTTCTTGGCAGCCAGCCTAGACGGTCTATTCGTAACAAATTGAGTGGAATTATTTACTGTTTTTTTAATATAATTAGTTAAATCATTTTTAATTAAATTTGTGTATAGGGCATTAAGCGAATATTCCCCCAAATCTCTATTCAAAGAAATATTACTGTTTATTTTGATTTTAATTTCAATTGCCTTCGAGAGGCAATTGAAAGAACTTAGAAAGGACTTCATGAAACTTATGAAAGAGTATGGAAAATCCACGTTAATTAAAAGATCAATCAATTTATCATGGCCTACGTTTCCATAGGCATCTGACCAGTCAAATTGGACTGCCATTGTGGCCCTCTGGTTTTAAGAGAGTTGTAAACATCAATTTCAAGGCGAGTGATGTTATCCACAGAACTATGTCCTTTTCTGAAGCCTGTTTGTTCACTTGGAAAGCCAATATTAATTTCAGCAAACCACTCAATTCTTGAAAGAAAAAGCCTTTCAAGGACTTTACTGAAAGCTGGTAAAACAGATATAGGTCGGTAGGACTTTGGGTCACTAGATGGGTAAGAAGTATGGAAAACCTCTGGGGACTCAAAAATCCATTTTATATAAATACCAACATGACCTGGAGAAGACTTGATATTAAGAGAACTGAGTGCTGCATTAAATTCATCTAGGGAAAATGGTTCCATCAAGGACCTTTTATGTAAAGAAGTACGAGGAAGGGTACAAAATGGAGGTCAAGGGTAATGAGAATTCGAACGATCATTCATGTAAATATCAGAAAAATTTTTTGCTTTCGTCTTATCTGAAGAAACTGGAGATCCATCCTGCATGATATCATATTTACAGAAATCATTAGTCTGCTTACCACCATTGAGTTGGCTAATGAAATTGTGAATCTTTCAAATTGGGGTTCTCCAGCTAATACCTGCACTAAAATTGGACCATGTAGACTGTTTAGCTTTCTTACATACCAATTTTACTTCAGCACATGCTTGCTTATAGGAAATGCAGTAGATGGAGAAGGATTATTTTGAAACAATTTACAAGCCTTCCGTTTTACCTGTACTGCAACCATGCACTCCTCATTCCACCAATTCTTGGATATCTTGGAACCCTTATCAGAAATTGGCTTAGACATGGGTATGGAAGATTTAGCTGACTGTAACAGAATGGATTTCATATCGGACTTAATAGCATTAATATCAGAACTGGTTGATAAAAAGCAAAAATCAGCTTCTTTCAAAATTTCCCGAAACTGGGGCCTATTGCCTTTGGAGTTGTTAAAAGTGGCAATGTGGGGTTTGGGTGAATAGCATACATGATCATAATATAAAGATGGATCAAGTAGCAAGTCAATAGTTGAGAAAGTATCAGATGAAATATTATACCGGGTTTGGAAATTAAATGGAGTGAACATCAAGGTATCTGGAATATTGGACAGATTATTCTCAATGCCTCTTCCTGCTTTGTTACTATGGGCTATCTGTTTCCAAAGTGGGCTATGTGCATTGAAATCACCAAAAATAAAAGAATTATTTCCTAAAAGTTCAGATTCCAAAACCTTTTGGATATCATTGTTTCCACATGGATTGTTCAATGATTTAATTACAAGATTACCACCATTAGCCAGGTTAAGTATAATAGAGATTTAATGGTTGAGGGGAATGAGGGATTGAATCATGAACAAAGATGGCAACTCTTCCTCCCTTTCTATTGGTAGATATGTCATTCCTATAGCACTTGTAGCCAGGCATTTTAATTTTCTAAAACTGATGAAGATTGGTCTCTTGTAGACAGATAATATCAATATTATTCTTAGATGCATAATGAATGAGATCACCAAGTTTATTTGAATAAAGAGAGACACAATTCCATTTTAGGATCTGTAGTTTAATTGCCATTGTTTGAGTTGAATAGGTGACATGCTCTATATTTGGTGAGAATTGAAGATAAGTCCTTTCCTATCTCATCAAAGATAGAATTAGAAAAGTAGTATTTAGCAATATCTTTAGTTAAAGTAGCTTTTAGGGCTAGCTACCTTCCCCCCCCCCCACGAACCCCCTAAAAAACACAGTTTAATATCGTATACGCAATGCAAACCATGCTATCATTGCCTAGTCGACAGCGGTTAACATGTGAAAACGGGTTTTATCATTGCCTTCTCTACAGTGATTAACCCGAGAGGCCCGGATAATAGGAAAGTACCATGCTTTTCATTGACTCTAGGTTTAGAAAACACAATTCTATTGACTTAATATGATTTAACACCGTAATATATTCTTTTTTTTCGAATCTGACAATCTCCAATTCTTCAAAACCTTATAAATCAGGATTTAGGGCACTGTTCTATTAACCGGGCTCTTTTATATACGACAATGCATACCAGTCACGAAATAGAATAGACTGAAGCTATATATTTAATTAGTTTTGTCATATAAGGACCATCTCTACTTCGAGCAGTGTTTGCTTGAGAGGATATATTAGGAGATGCTGCCACTCTTTCAGCCCATGATTTCTGACTAAATATAGGATTTTGGAGCACTGGGCATGCTTTGATTACATTAGGGAGCTCAATCAGTTTCTAGTTTGTCAGTAATTTTAAATCATTTTTAAGAGTGTAAAGGAGTGTTTTAGTGTTTTTTTTTTGTTTTGTTTTTTGTTTTTGTTTTTTGTTTTTTTAGTGTTTTTTTTAGTGTTTTTTTACTGTTTTTTTGTAGTCTAATTACGAATTAGGTTCTTAAAAGCATGAGAAAACTGCATTTTCAGGTCGGATTTGTTCAGAGGGGTTCCTCCAGACCAATCTCACAGGGGTTGAAAATCGTTCAACTACTGTCTTGAACTACAATGATTTTTTCCCTAAATGAAAATTACCACCTTGACTATTTTTGCACCCAACAAATATTTTTCTGCTTTGCAAAAGTAGATAAAAGAGAAAAGTCAAACGAAAAGCATAAACAGGGTGGCAAACGTGGTTCACCAGTCTCATTTGCGTAACGCTTCAGTATCGCTATTTTGGCAAAGTCAAGTTGGAACCAACAGTAACGTGGAATTCTTATTTTACTCAAGAATGAGTAGTTTTCACTGGCTGTCAGTGAAGCTTTGACTAAAGGCATAAAAAATCTTTTTTTTCCCCTTTTAATAGTTTATGTCAGTAGAAAACGCCACTGATTAGTTGAAGTGATGTAAGGCGATCACACTTTCATCCAGTAAAAGCCCATTCCACGCTAATGTTCGTTCAAATTTGAAACAGATGGTACAGTTTTTTAATACCCATCATACATGTACATGCGCTTGACAGTGCACTAGCGCAGTGATCCAAAAGTGATACTGGAGGTTAAGTTTTTAAAATGACCGTGATACCTGTGGACTATGTTCACCATCCTGCTAAAAGTCAATATCCATCAATAATCAAACCAGCTTAAGACATATGTCTTCCAAAATCCAACAACGTTTATATTTTTCTATTATTTCTTTGATTTCTTGGGTTTTTAATGATTTTCTTCGATAAAATCTTTGACACAATTTGAATTTTCTGAATTTTTGAATGCCTCTCAAATGTGCTGCCCCCCTCCTCGTAAAAATAAACTTGTTCCTAGGACCACATAACATAATTCGGCAAGTTATCCCTATTATATGCTAAGATGTAATATTGGGTAGCAAGAGCATCTATCCAGTGGACAGCTTCATTTACCAAGGTAGAATTACTAGTAAAGACGGTGGGTGCAGTGTACATGTTAATAGCAGAATAGTTAAGGCTCAGGGTGTTTTTTTTTCTTCACCGTTAAAAACAGGTTTGGAAGAATAGGAAGGTATAAGTCTGAAAAACTAGATTAGAATATTGGAAGCTACAGTGATGACACTAGTCAAGTATGGTTCTGAAGCGTTGGTTGCTCTAAAAGATGGAGAAGGATTCGTTAGATGTTTTCCAAAGGAATTGTCTACGGGTTGTTTCGGGTACTCATGTGACTGGCCGTATTTCAAACAGTAAGCTGCATAGAAATGTGGTTCACTTCTGCTTTCTAAGGCTATAATAAAAAGAAAAGGTTGAGATGGCTAGAGCACATTCTGCATATGAAGGATGATAGACTACCAAAGATCATCCTCTTCAGCCAACCGCTTAGGGCCAAACAAAAACAGGTCGTCCTCAAATGGGGTGGGAGATGATCGTCAGGAAAGACTTAAGGGAAATTGGAACTTCTAGGGAGGGTGTAAAGAGGGATGCATTGAACAGATTGGGATGGAGGAAGAGCGCGCGTAGCTGTGTTGGTCTCAGACAGCTTGATCCTGCAGTGAGTTGTTAGTAGTAGTAGTAGTAGTAGAAGTAATAGTAGAAGTTGTATAAGAATAGAGGTGTGATTCCCTGTAGGTTTCGGAAAAAAAACGTTTCTTTACTCACGTTTCTTGGAAAGCTCGTCTACTTTTTCTTGCTCAGCAACAGGTTTCTTTTTCAGCACCTTCTGCTTTTTGGGAGGAGATGGATCAGTTTCTTCTTCTGGTTTCCTTTTAGATAGGGTCTTGGATTTTTTTAACACTTCCATTGGCTTGACTGCTTTTTTTACTTTTGGTTTTACAGTGGTAATACTACTTTTTATTTGAAGAGTTTTCAGTGGTTTTGGTGGCGTGGATTGAGATCGTCGCTTTTTTTGCAGGGATTCTTCATTAGAAGAAGCTGCAACACTTGCAGATCGCTTTTTCGGTCCTCTTGTTATTTGGTCCTCTTTTTTAGTCCGCACATCCTTGGTTACCTTATTGGTTCCGTTCTTAGTGGTAGATCTTTTCTTCTCATTTTTAGTTGTTCTAGTTGATGCTGGCTTAGCTGAAGAAACAACAGAACTCGCTCTCTGAAAAAGAATAAGAATTATGAGATAGGCTATATCTAAAACCGAGTTTAGTAATTCCTTTCTGCAGGGTCACCCAAGGTATTTCGGGTCTACAAGTAGCGATAAACTAATAATAGCCTAAGTCTTTTTCTGATACATTTCACTCAGTGACACCTTGAACATCTGCTTGAGCATTTTTGTTGGCATCACCTGTAGTTAATCTACATACACTGTGGCATCACATATTATGCAAAATATGTTTTAATTTATATGGACTGGAATTATTGAGGTGGAAAGGCATATCTAGAACATGAAGCCATCCATGAGAAGAAAATTTTGATCTAAAGGCTTGTTATTTTTGGTGTACTTGATGTTTAAGGGATATATACGTAAAGGCAACATCAAATAGCACCTTTGTGATAAAACCAAAACTATCTTCAGTGATTTAATGCTATACAAACTAATCCTCAATGTCCCATCTCTACTTTTTAGCACACACATCATTAAAGAAACCAAAATTTTGGTTTCCCATAAACGAACTTGCAAGGTAGGAAGATTTTCGCAGGTGAGCAGTGGCGTCAATTCACTGAAATATAAGTGGGAAGAGTAAAATGTGCTTTTCAAAATGTAGGGGGGGCAATTTTGTTGTTTATGTCCCATTTTTGTCAATGAAAATACAAAAAAGGCATTTTCAATTAAAATATCCCAAATGAAAGGTATTTTCAAAGTCTACGGAAGAGGCAAATGTAACTCCTCCAAAAACTCACCCACTCAAACTGACACCCATGGAAGGGATGTTGGTTTGCACTCCTAGGAAAAAATCTTCAAATTTACCCACTGAGAATCTAGAAATTCATTGGTAAAAGCGAAGTGCTGACTAATCAGGATTGGAATTTTTTTCAAAAAATTGAACCATTATCAGAATTGTTAAGTTTTTATTATTAAGCTGCAAATTTTAGGCTACACTCATGAAGTTGGGTGGGATTTAGGGCAACGTTTTTACCAACAAAATTGTAATAAAAGATTTTCAATTAGCCCACAGAAACATAATTTTTGTTAACAAAAAATGTTTAAGTACCAAGGACATGAAAATAAAAGCCTTTTTCGCCAGCTGGCTCCATCTTAGCTCTATTCATACCTGAAAACTGGGATTTTCTACGATTTTCATTTAAATTGTTATACAGCTGTTACGATTTTTTTTTATTACGTAAAATTTCTCCTTGTCGCCATAGTGAATTGTGAAAAAAAATAGACAAAAATTTTTCCTGTTTACACAAAAAGCTGAAACAAATGATTGCAACACCCAATTTACAACCTTTATCATATAGTATCACCTGTAACACATAATCAAACCATCAACAAAATTAAAATGTCTTAAAGAACCAATGACATGAAAATGAAAACATTCTTTGCCATCTGGCTCTATCTTAGCCCTATTCATACCTGAAAACCAGTTTTACGGTTTTTCTCTTTGTTATTACAAAACGTTAAAGGTCAGAACTCGAGTACAAAGTTTAACAGCTCAAATCCTACCATAAAATACAATATGTGGAGACTAATTTGGTAAATCCAATAACGCTTCTTGCACTTACAAATTATCATATAAAAAAGACATGTCTTGTGTTTTCCATTACACAGTATTTCATGTTAACCCTGCATGGGGCTAGTCTAATTGCCAATCATATCATCAAGCCAAACAGGTGAGGGGGATCAATGCAAGTTCTTTTTTTACACTTGTATGTATCATGTCTGTATTTCTTTCTTGGTTTCTGAATGAAAACAATCAATTTAACATTAGGACTTGATGTGATACAAGTTA
The DNA here is from genome assembly GCF_049724085.1 of Artemia sp. Qi Xiang Cuo. Lineage (NCBI taxonomy): Eukaryota > Metazoa > Arthropoda > Branchiopoda > Anostraca > Artemiidae > Artemia > Artemia sp. Qi Xiang Cuo. The sequence goes on from NC_142813.1 coordinate 24,223,315, forward strand.
AGTAAAAAGAAAAGTAACACTTTTCAAATAAATATTTGGAAGGGATAAATGCAACAAAATAGGATAGTTGGTCTTTCAAAAAGATGTTCTTTTAGGTAAGTCAACAACTAATAATCTAAGGCGTTGAATAATCTTACTAATAAACAAATTCCTAATGTTCCTTAGATTTCTAGCTATTCCATGATATATACACTTTTTCCAATTCCTATTTGTTAACAGAACTAAAACTTGAAAATATTTTTTGTTCAAAATTAAATTTACGTTTTTTCATAAAATTTTAAGATATCTATGGTTGTGTAAGTTTCCAATTAACCAATTTAAAGAGTTAGATTCCATTTTAAGTGTTCTTGGTACTTCAACAAGAACTCATGCCAACGTATATTAACAACCAAAATGTGACTACAAAGTTACAAAAATAACTGCCTCCAGCATATCTTTCAAGGCTCGGAATGATTCCAACTCATTAGGAAAGAGACTTGACGACCTGTCAAGGGACTTTTAGGGGTGAAAAAAGGGACCAAAGTGGGAATGGATTTTGAATGCCATTCATGATCAAAACATTATTTTGCTCATGAATCGGAAGCAGTTGCCAAGTCACCCTAAGATTCATCATATTCATGAGCCTTGGAAGGAACTCACTTTCCCTGGAGATGGGTAGTTGTATTTATTTTTCCATTTTCTTTTTGTTCAAACTTTCAGTTATGTTTATTTAAAATTAAAATAGAAACAGAAATTTCAAGAGTAGTAATAGGTAAAAACAATCCATAAGACTTCAGCTTGCAAGCTAACTCATTCCCTTCTTCGACTTCTTTGAGAGATTGGTGAACTTGCTTATCAGATTCGACTTCCTCGACTTCCATACGAAAGTATGTCCTTTTCCACCTGTTTCGTTTTTGTTTTTGTTTTTTTTTCGTCTTCGCGCGTTTTCATGACACTCTAGAAGGGAATTGAACAATGCAATGTTCACAGAATCATTCGAAGCCACCGCTCTCTGAAAGCGATCGATGGCCTCTTTCAAGAGGGCGTCAACAGTTGCTCGGTTTTATTTTTCAGAGGCCCGCTTCTCTTGCAATTATTCCCCAAGTCTATCTAGCTCTTTTTTGCTAAGGATGTCCACTAGGTCTAGCTCCCTTTCTTTCTCTTGGTCTTAAATGCTTTGCTCAGCAGCTTGTTCTTTTGCCTTGCTCTCCACATAATCTTGATATTTTGACCAGGCCGACTTAGCCAAAGTCAACAATTCTTTGAGAATAGGAAATCTTTCTAGTTTGTCTCCATATATGTTCAATTCGTCAATCACACACAGCTTCGCATTCAGGACTCTTTCTGGCATGGTGGCTCTGTCCAATGGAAGAAGTCTTCCTGAGAGCAAAAAAAAACACCTCTCTATGTCAGTAGTGCGGTACGACAATGTCAACGCAGCTTTTACAAGCTTCGACAAAAACATATACTTTTGCCCACCAAAAACATCCAACATTGAGAAGATTTGATGCCAGTAATGGTCGACGTATAATGGTGTTGATTCTACTGAGATCTCGGCTTGTAGTAATATCCACTCACTTCTAATATTGTCAACACTAACTCCTTCAGGGGTTTCTCGAGAAAGCACAGCTATATCTGATAGACAACTTGCTCTTTTCTTTTCCGTGGGATCCAGGCACCTAGGCACTTCAAGGCTATTAGAAGGGATGGGGCACTTCTTAATCAACTGTTGGGCATCTGCCTTGAAATACCCTTGCGCCCTTTGATGGAACCCTTGTCTTTCTGCCAAGGTGAGTTTCTGAGCATCTAACGCAAGCTCAACCTGCTCACCTACAATAGTGTCCAGCAAATAGTTGCCCAAATTCTCAAACAAACTGGTACAAATTTCATCAGCAGACATGACAATGTTTCAGAAGTCTCGCAAAAACAGTGAGAAGCAAGTATTTCAGCTCGGCTGAAAAGTGAGCTTCAGCCAACCTGATTACCTACAATGGCTACAATAGTGGCCCGCAAATAGTTGTTCAAGTTCTCAAGCAAACTGGTAGAAATTGCATCGGCAGATATGATAATGTTGGGTTTCAGAAGTCTCAAAAAAAGTAAGAAGTAAGCTTCAGCTCGGCTTCATGAATACACGAATTTGAGTTCTGCAAGCATTTCTTTTCTTTTTAGACAGCTTACGATCATGAGGTACTTCGCTAATGACGCAACCTTCTTCAATTGTTTCTTCGATGGCACGTAATGGAAAAAAACACTCCAAGAGTGCCGGCCACTGATCAATCGCTCAGCAAACAGCAGGACTCCACAGCCACCTTGTTGGGACGTGCTGAATGAAGCTATTGTATGGGACGCCTTTCTTTTTCTAGCATTCAAAAAATCCTCACAACATTCGGGCCAGCTAAGGGAAAAAATGCCTCAAGATGACAACAAAGTCAGATGACTCCTTGTCAAATTCCTGGAGCCCTTTCATTTCATGGATGTAACGCGTTCCAATATTCACAAACTGTTTTGAAAACTTTTTCTTCTTCAATCAGAGGTCACCTGCAACCAGATGCGAAAGAAAAGTGACTTTAGTGCCTTTCCCATTCAGAAAGTGGCAAAAAGTGACTATTCAGAGGCATTCAGAACAGAGGCACAGGGACTGCAAAGGTCCTAGTCACTACTTTTTTCTTATATTTTGCCTCCAGGAGAGTCCTCCAGTTTGGCTGTGAATGAGGAGGGTAAAATCCCGATATTTCATTTATTTGTCGTTTTTTTTCTTACATTCATTATAAGAAGCAAAGAGGAAAGTAGCAAAAATAACAAGATTGTACTGTAACAGTACAACCTCAAACATCATGGTAACCTAATAAAGGGCAAATCCCAGCCCGCAATAACCAAGAGTAGAAATGGGCTCAAACAAATTCTTTTTCCTAAGTAAAATCCATTATTACTCAGAATAGAATCCAATTCAAGAGTGGTAACTATTAGCCACATCCCACAAAACAGTGTTTAGGAACTACGAAAATAAGCTTTCAAAATTTTCAGAAAAGAGCCTGGATTCCTTTGAAAATGGGTCTGATTAAAAAGAGTACAACTGATCATCCAAGGCTAAAAACCTGGAAATACGGGTTTGCGTCCCCCCCCCCCAACTCAAAAGTCACCTTTGAAATAAGCATACAATTTACTCTACAATTTAAAAAATTCTCTTGTCCATGAAACTCTTTCTTAAAAGTTAGCTTTCATATTTTCAACAACTGAACACTGACGGGTCTGGAGGGTAAAATTATGGGGGGAGGGGGGAAAAATTAAAAATTTTCGATAAGATACTATATCTTTTGTCCATTTTACGACTGAATAATTTTGGGGTCAATAAAAGGTTTAAAAACATTTTTTTTTTTTCTTAAATCGCGAAGTGTATTTTTCACTATATTCACTTCTGTGTTGCATACTTGGAAAAGCAAATACTATTAAAAAACAAAATCAACATTTATTATGCCCCAAAGAGGCAAACTTTCTGAGCTTATCATGAAGGATTGTCATTTTCTTCTTTTTACTCTCTTTTTGGGTGGTCCAAACTTACAGAATGTTTAGAAAATTTGGCAGAGGGCCCTTGCACTCTTTCTAGGCAAGGCCTTTAAGCTCCGGGTGGCTTAATTGGGGCAAGGGAAGACAAACTTGGAAAAAGGTTTGACTCATATAATTTTATCCTATAGTTTTACCAAGTGATTTTAGGACCCATATAATTTTATTAACTTGACTTGCCAACGGTTTTTACATCGATTTCAGTTCACTGAATATATTAAATCAAATGAAGGAAAAACAAATAGGACTTATTTGGCAAGACTGAGAATCTATGAGTTGAGACTTAACTACAAGGGTTTGTTATGATCGATTTGAAGGGTGCAAGGCCTAACAGGAGAGAGAGGGATCATCCCCAGCCCCAGGATCCGCCAGTCCAACTGATAAGGGTAAAGGGCACAATCAAAAGCTTGTGATGAAAAATAATCGCACAACTTGTGCAAAATTAATCTGTAAACATTTAAATATGCTGCTTTGGAATTTCAAATTATATCTTTTTTATACTCCTGTGTCATATTAACATTATCATTACTTTCAAGCCTGTTATTTAATATATTTTTACATTACCTTTCTAGCTCACTGAAATAAGCACTAAATAAATCGAATTCTGAAACGGCAAAAAGTGACTTTAGTGATAACTTCAAAGAGAAAGTGACAGGCTAAAATAAAAGTGACAAAAAGTTATTTTAAAAAGAGATGAATGAAGTTGAAATAGATCAGCAACTAGTGCTAAATAAGGTGATTAAACTAAATCCTAACAAATCAAGAGGACCTGATGGTATTCACCCTAGGCTTCTCAAAGAAATAGCCCCTCTCATTACCTTGCCTCTAGCTGATATTTTCAATATGTCATTGAAATTAAAAATAATACCTGATGATTGGCATACGGCAAATGTTATACCATTTTCAAAAAAGGAGATAAATCCAGGCCTGAAAACTACTGTCAAATTAGCCTTACTTCTGTGTTGGCCAATATAATTGAGGGGATAGTGAGTGACTCCATTGTCAAACATCCTGATGATAATGATCTAACTACCAGTAATCAGCATGGCTTCAGACGTAATTGCTCCATCCAGACAAACTTAATCCAATCATACAATATTGTCACTAAACTCATAGATCAAGTCCTCCCAGTAGATGTTGTACTTCTGGATATGGCAAAACCATTTGACAAAGTTGACCATAATTGCTTGTTGATTAAATTGGAGGCTTATTGCATAAATAGCAATGTACTAGATTGGATTGGCGCCTTTTTAGTGGAAGGTTGCACAGAGTTTTTGTATCTGATGAAAGTAGAAAACAGGTGTATTCTAATCCAACATCAGTCATTAGTGGAGTACCTCAAGGAAGTTTACTTTGACCAATTATGTTTAATATTTTTATCAATGATTGTTCCAATACAGTCCAAAACAATATTACATTATATGCTGATGATTGCAAACTTATTGGACCAGTGACAGATGGGATTCAGGCAGACCTTAATCACCTTGCTCACTGGGCTTATACATGGCTAATGGACTATAATCCACTATAGTGCAAAGTTATCCACTATAGAACCCAATAATCCTATGCGATCATATTACAAGCAAAATCCTTCAGGTCAAGTTATCAATTTGGACTCAGTAGATAATGAGAGAGACCTGGGTGTATTTGTTGATAAACAGCTTAAATTCTACTGTCGCACAAAAGCACATGTCTCTAAGGTTAATCGAGCTTTTGGTCTGATCAAATGAACAATTTCTTCTCATCATCCCTTGGTAGTTAAAAGCTCTTGTTCGTCCTCATCTGGAGATTGGTTACCCAGTCAGCAACCCTTATATATGAAAGTGACATTGCATTATTAGAAGGAATTCAAAGGAGATCTACAAAATTATCGTCTCCACACAAAGATATGGCATACCCTGACCGCTTGAAGAAACTTAACCTGCCCTCATTACTTTACTGACTCCAAAGGGGGATGTAATTCCATTGAAGAATTTATTTCAGAATAATATGATAGACCTGTTATTCAGCTCTACATTATAGTCTTCAACAAGGGGTTATTCATTAAAGCTGCAAAGGAAACATAAAAAAACGAGAGGGATGGAACTTGTTTTCTATTCATACAGTGCCAGCCTGGAACAGTCTTTCTGATTCTACTGTTTCAACTTCTTCTATAAACTCTTTTAAAAAAGCTGTTGTTTGTGAGTGGGCAAGTGTTGAACAGAAATATCACTGGGATGCTCCTGTGATATTCAGATAACATCATTTCCAACCCAGCGAGTCACTACAGGAGGTTATAGCCACCTTAACTTGCTGACAAGTGCGATTTAAGGTAATTTAAGGACTTATTTGGCAAAGTGGGGTCATTTCAACATCAAAAGAATATACTTCATGACTGAGAATCTATGAGTTGAGACTCAACTACAAGGGTTTGTTATGATCGATTTGAAGGGTGCAAGGCCTAACAGGAGAGAGAGGGATCATCCCCACCCCCAGGATCCACCAGTCCAACTGATAAGGGTTAAGGGCAAGATCAAAAGCTTGTGATGAAAAATAAATGCACAACTTATGGAAAATTAATCCGTAAACATTTAAATATGTTGCTTTGGAATTTCAAATTACATCTTTTTTATACTCCTGTGTCATATTAACATTATCATTACTTTCAACTAGTAACAGCCTGTTATTTAATATGTTTTTACATTACCTTTCTAGCTCAATAAAATAAGCACTAAATCAATCAAATTTTGAAATGGCAAAAATTGACTTTAGTGACAATTTCAAAGAGAAAGTGACAAGCTAAAATAAAAGTGACCAAAAGTGATTTTAGTGACTGATATTAGGACCATTGCTAACTATCTTTATTAATCTTTCAATAGGTAAATTATTGCTCCAAATGCAGTACATCAGCTTTTTTACAATTTTTGCTCCAGTTGCATGTCAATTAAAATACATCACCAGATGACAGCTCACACCTTGATCTCTTAAAGAGAACCAAAAGCGCACTCTAATCTGTAGCTCTTTTTTTCCTTCAGTGTTTGTAGTTTTGTCATGTTCAAGAACAAACTACGCTTCACGTATGTTCTTCATAAGATTTTGTTTACAGGGTAGATGAAGTGCATCAGTTATCATGTACACAGCTTTCTTTGTACTCATCAACATCCCCAGAGGTAGCTTACCATAGAGTATGGGTTCAAAGACATCAATGTTCCTCTCTATACTTGAACAGCACCAAAAGCACACTCTAATCTGTAGCTCTTTTTTTCCTTCAGTGTTTTTAGTTTTTTTATGTTCAAAAACAAAGTAAGCTTCGCCTATGTCATTCATAAGATTCTATTTACATTGTGGATAAAGTGCAACAGTTATCATGTACATAGCTTTCTTTGCACTCATCAACATCCTGGGCAGTAGCGTACCAAAGAATATGGCTTCAAAGACATCAATGGTTCTGTCACGTGAAGCTGCAGAAACTTGCAAGGACTTGAGTACCCATATGATTTCTGCTTTGTATGGAGCATCTTTGTCATAAAACGTCTCAATAGTTTTACTTCCATTACTAGCTGATGGCTCTTCTCATTAGGACTGTTGCAAAGCAGATCCACACAATTGTAACTGTAACAGATTCAGATGGATTGCAATCTGTTTCTTGTGCTTGTCCAACAAAGCATGCTGATTCAAAGTATAAAAGCTTTTGCAGCAGCTAAGATTACACCTGCATATTTTGCTGGTCATCATCACCAATCTGACACTATTTGTTTACTTGTCTGCCACTCCTGTCTTCTTTAGTTAACCAGGAGCAACAAAGTTTGCAGTTGCTGACTGTCTTTCCTAAACAAACTTGGGAGACGTGAAAGACAAGTAGGTTTAAACACAGCAGGAAAAACATTAAAGTTTTTGCCATCTGAATATTCCACTCATGGTACTCTTCTCACTCAACCTGCTATTAGTTTATTAACTAACCTAAGGGAAAGAATATATAATTTTTACCATTGGAATAAAAGTCAATTCAAACAAATTCATGCTGGTATGGTTTGTTTTATGAAGCTACAGGAAATTATCTGTCCTTGAATGTTACCACAATATGACCAATCTGTCCCAATAACCCTATAGGTCAATGTTCCTCTCTATCCTTGAACAGTACTGAAATATCCCCCATGTGTCCCACCCACAACATAGGCCAGCTTTGTGCTGTTATAAGCTTCCTATGTTTCCAACAATTAATAGACACTTTGGCCACAGACAATGTTCTCACTGTTTTTTTGCTTCTTTCTGAACTGCAACAGCATAACCAAGAGGCAAGTATAACCGGATTTGTGGAGAAGCTATATTATCTAAGAAGGGGTTTTCAAATATAACTTGCTTCAGTTTTTAAATATACCATGCTCCCAAATAGGGACTTTTGGGGGAGTTAAGGGACTTTCTGCATAAAAAGGAAGTTGAAAGGGACTTCAGCTGAAAAAAGGGACTTTTAGAGACTAATTCTGAGCCCTGATCTTGGGAATCCACAGGTCTAACAGAATTGTGGATGCATCCACTTGTGAATGAATACAGCAACTGCTGATAGTTCAAAACTCTAAGTAGCAGGTGGCAGTTTTGGGGTCACTTGGACCATATGGGCAATGGCAGGCTCACCCTTGATAGCTGGTGCTGGATTTGCCCAGCAACACTGGGTAGCCCAGCACCAGATGTTATGAGGGAGCCTACTACTCACTACTAGTGGATGGTTTGGATGATGCAAGTCATAAAAAATCCTATTGGGCCAATTCATTGGATGACTGGGAATCATTCTATGTTAAAATCTTTGCAGTGCTCTCATAATAAAGGTGGTGACTGGCCTGGATGATGCAATCCATAACAATTCTATTACAGAGCTAGCATACCAAGATCTATTGGGAAAAATTGATGACAGCAATAAAAGCCATTCCAGAGTAACAAAGCTGAATTTGAAAAAAAGATCTAAGAAAATGCAGATGTCATGCTGAATATAAAGGTCTGGGAAGGCTGTTTGGCCCAGATTGCAGTTTTATGCAGCATGGTTAAAGCTAAAATTGGCAGCATGGAATTTGAGCAACATTTAAAATTTAACACACATAGAGAAATTTCACAAGTCAATTTATTTTAGCTAGTTTTGTAGACGTATCTTATGTAGTTGGCAAAGCAATAACTTCTGTTCGTTTTAAGAGTCACTTTACTATTTGCTTCCATAAAAAAGGTTTGCTTTTTTATATTCATAATATTCATATACCAAATAAAATATGATAATTTTTATATGAAACTCAGTTCTTTATTGACAAGATTTTTTCCCTTTTATTCTTCTGCATGCAATTGTGCATCAAATTTCTTTGCTTTGCAAAAATAACACACATTCATTGAGTCGGCATAAACAAGGCTCACAAAATACAGTGCAATAAGATCAATATTCATAGAAAAGCATACGCAACAAAAGCTATGCATCGTTTGATATACAGCCTAAAGATACCATATACAAAAGAAATATACAATGAGATTCTCCATTCAATGTTCTTTGCAAATATAGGTGCAATGAATTGGTGGATCTCAGGGATTCACCAATTAAGATGTAGATAGCAGGGATTGACTGATGGTTGGGACTGGGCTAGTTAAGATTGGCTAACTACAATATAGGATAACCTTTTTTAACATTTAAACTTAAACAAAAGCCACACTTACATCCTGAACTGTTTAAACACAATTATCCTGTATATCATTTAAAATACTCAAGCAAATCATATATTTAAGCTAATATACCCATTATTCCAACAAATAATCACCCCTAAGGGGTGGATCCATGATTTCTTTTAGGGGGGGAGGGGGGTGCAAAATAGGTTGATCTGATAAAAATAATTTTAGGGGGGGCAAAATAGGTTGATCCAATAAACTTGCATTAGGAGCAAGTTTAATTAACGCAAACTTGAGTTAATTGAGTAAATTACATTACTTTAGACTACGCTAGGGAGGAGGGGCACACGCCCCCTCCCCATCCCCTGGATCCGCCACTGTCACCCCTTCAATAATTAAATCACTGTAAAATCTCTATTATACCACCTAGAAAGTAGATTGTTTCACCAGTGGATTAGTCTTAATTTTGTTAATAAGCACGTGGTTAGCGTGAATTCTTTAACCATATATAACAATTTTAAATGCACTGACAGTTGCCAGTTGCCTCTAACCACAGGTAATCACATTTTAAGTCTGAGCCTAAAATGCTGTCTAAGTTTTTGCATGGGATCTTAAAGCATAGGGGTCTTACCCAAAGTTTCTAAATCACATACAAACTCTATCATGGATACAATCAATCTAAGATGAATCTTGTGAAGCAGAATAATTTAATTTAAGTAGGCTAGGATGTAATGCTAATTTTTATTTAAGTATAAATGTTATTAAATAATTTTTTTTAACAGAAAGTAAGGAGCAAAATTAAAACTAGAAAACAAAAAGAAATTATTCTGTACATCAAGGGATTGCCCCCTCCTCAATACCTTGCTCTTCGAGCACTTTAAAAAAAAACTTCCTATTCTAATTAATAAGCCCTTTCATTTCAGGAGCCATTCTTAAAAAATTGGGACAAACAGTCAAACTATCATAGGCAGCGCGCAAGCGCTGCCTAAGTAAAGGACAATGTGGGCACAATGTGTTTTTGGTTTTTTTCTCCATACCCAGGCACTTCGTATCAAAAGAGTTGTCGTATAAACTTCGAAAAGAGCTCATTCGATTGGAAATTGGAGTGGCTAGTGCCCTTTTTAATAGTCGAAAGTGATTGGAGGGCAACTAGCCCCCCCCCCCTCACGCCCGTCATTCCCCAAACACATCCAATCAAAATTTTGAGATAGCCATTTTGTTCAGCGTAGTTGATTTCCGAATAGAAAATATATTTTTGAGGAGGACACTCCCCCACAACCCTCAGGGCAAGGGTTTTAAGTTTTGCCCTGGGGGCATCATAAGGTTTTTATAGAAGGCATTGTCATAGAAAATTCAAAAAAGGCTCATTTGATTGGAAATTCAAAGGGCTAGTGCAGTTTTTAATAGTTGAAAGTGATTGGAGGGCAACTAGCCCCCCTCCCACACCCATCATTCCCCCAAACACATCCAATCAAAATTTTGAGATGTCTATGTTGTTCAGCGTAGTTGATTTCCAGATAGAAAATATGTTTTTGAGCAGGATACTCCCCTACAATCCTCGGGGCAAGGGTTTTAAGTTATGCCCTGGGGGCATATAAGGTTATTATAGAAGGCATTGTCATAGAAACTTCAAGAAAGGCTCATTTGATTGGAAATTCAAAGGGTTAGTGCCCTTTTAAATAGTCGAAAGTGAGTGGAGGGCAACTAGCCCCCCCCCCCACGCCCATCATTCCCCCCAACACCTCCCATCAAAATTTTGAGATAGCCATTTTGTTCAGCGTAGTTGATTTCCAGATAGAAAATATGTTTTTGAGGAGGACACTCCCCCACAACCCTTGGGGCAAGCGTTGTAAGTTATGCCCTGGGGCATATAAGGTTTTTATAGAAGGCGTTGTCATAGAAACTTCAAATAAGGCTCATTCAATTAGAAATTCAAAGGGCTAGTGCCCTTTTTAATACTTGAAAGTGATTGGACCGTAACTAACCCCCCTCTCGCGCCTACCTTTTCCCCAAACACATCCAATCAAAATTTTGAGACAGCCATGTTGTTCAACGTAGTTTTAAGCTCTGGAAATTAGGTATTTGAGGATTACAACCCCAAACAGCCCTCAGGCCAAGGGTTGTAAGTTATGCCCTGGGGGCATATAAAGTTTTTATAAAACGCGTTGTCACAGAAACTTCAAAAAGGGCTCAATCAATTAGAAATTGAAATGGCTTGTGCACTCTTTAATAGTCAAAAGTAATTTGAAGGCAACTAACACCCCTTCCACGCCCACCATTTCCTCAAACACATCCAATCAAAATTTTGAGATAGTCATTATGTTCCATGCAGTTAAAGTTCAGGAAATTATACCTTTGAGCAGGACACTCCCCCAACAGTCTTCAGAGCAAGGGTTATAAGTTATGCCCTAGGGGCATACGAGTTTTTATTGAAATCTTTGTTGTAGAAACTTGAAAAAGGGCTCATTTGATTGGAAATTCAAAGGTCTAGTGCCCTTTTTAATAGTCAGAAGTGATTTGAGGGCACCTAGCCCCCCTCTCTCACCCATCATTCCCCCAAACACATTCAATCAAAATTTTGAGATAGCCATTTTGTTCAGAGTAGTTGATTTCCAGATAGAAAAGGTGTTTTTGAGGGGGACACTCCCCCACAACCCTTAGAAAAAGGGTTTTAAGTTATGCCCTAGGTACACACAAGGTTCTTCATAGAAGGTGTTGCTTTAAAAACTTCAAAACAGGCCCATTTAATCGAGAAATGAAATGATTAGTAATCTATTCAGTAGTTAAAAATAATTGTGGGGCAAATCGCCCCCCCCCACGCCCATCATTCCCCTCAGAACAAACCAGGCTAAAAATTTGATGACCATTTTGTTCAGCGTAGTTGATTTCCAGATAGAAAATATCTTTTTGAGGAGAATACTCCCCCACAACCCTCAGGGCAAGAGTTTTAAGTTATGCCCTGGGGGTATATAAGGTATTTATAGAAGGCGTTGTCGTAGAAACTTCAAAAAAGGCTCATTGGATTAGAAATTCAAAGGGCTAGTGCCATTTTTAATAGTCAAAAGTGATCGATGGGCATCTAGCCCCCCCCCATGCCAATCATTTCTCCAAACACTTCCAATCAACATTTTGAGATAGCCATTTTGTTAAGCTTAGTTGATTTCCGGATAGAAATATGTTTTTGAGGAAGACACTCCCCCAGAGCCCTCAGGGCAAAAGTTTTAAGTTATGCCCAAGGGGCATATAATGTTTTTATAGAAGGCGTTGCCATAGAAACTTCAAAACAGGCTCATTCGATTGGAAATTCAAAGGGCTAGTGCCCTTTTAATAGTCGAAATTGATTGGATGGCAACTAGCCCCCCCTCCCCCACACCCAGCATTCCCCCAAACACATCCAATCAAAATTTTTAGATAGCCATTTTGTTGAGCGTTGTTGATTTCCAGATAGAAAATATGTTTTTGAGGAGGACACTCCCCCAGAGCCCTCAGGGCAAGGGTTTTAAGTTATGCCCTGGGGGCATATAAGGTTTTTATAGAAGGCGTTGTCGTAGAAACTTCAAAACAGGCTCATTTGATTGGAAGTTCAAAGAGCTAGTGCCCTTTTTAATAGTCGAAAGTGATTGGATGGCAACTCGCCCCCCCCCCCCACGCCTATCATTCCCCCAAACACATCCAATAAAAATTTTGAGATAGCCATTTTGTTCAGCATAGTTGATTTCCAGATAGAAAATATATTTTTGAGGAGGACACTCCCCCACAACCCTCAGGTCAAGTGTTTTTAGTTATGTCCTGGGGGGCATATAAGGTTTTTATAGGCGTTGTCATAGAAACTTCAAAAGGGACTCATTCGATTGGAAATTCAAAGGGATAGTGTCCTTTTTGATAGTCGAAAGTGATTGGAGGGCAACTAGCCCCCCCCCCCCAAGCCCATCATTCCCCCAACACATCCAATCAAAATTTTGAGATAGCCATTTTGTTCAGTGTAGTTGATTTCCAGATAGAAAATATGTTTTTGAGGAGGACACTCCCCCACAACCCTTGGGGCAAGCGTTGTAAGTTATGCCCTGGGGCATATAAGGTTTTTATAGAAGGCGTTGTCATAGAAACTTCAAATAAGGCTCATTCGATTAGAAATTCAAAAGGCTAGTGCCCTTTTTAATAGTTGAAAGTGATTGGACCGTAACTAATCCCCCTCTCACGCCTACCTTTTCCCCAAACACATCCAATCAAAATTTTGAGATAGCCATGTTGTTCAACGTAGTTTTAAGCTCTGGAAATTAGGTATTTGAGGATGACAACCCCAAACAGCCCTCAGGACAAGGGTTGTAAGTTATGCCCTGGGGGCATATAAAGTTTTTATAAAACGCATTGTCATAGAAACTTCAAAAAGGGCTCATTCAATTAAAAATTGAAATGGCTTGTGCACTTTTTAATAGTCAAAAGTAATTTGAAGGCAACTAACACCCCTTCCACGCCCACCATTTCCCAAAACACATCCAATCAAAATTTTGAGATAGTCATTTTGTTCCATGCAGTTAAAGTTCAGGAAATTATACCTTTGAGCAGGACACTCCCCCAACAGTCTTCAGGGCAAGGGTTATAAATTATGCCCTAGGGGCATATAAGTTTTATTGAAATATTTGTTGTAGAAAATTGAAAGAGGGCTCATTTGATTGGAAATTCAAAGGTCTAGTGCCCTTTTTAATAGTCAGAAGTGATTTGAGGGCACCTAGCCCCCCTCTCTCACCCATCATTCCCCCAAACACATTCAATCAAAATTTTGAGATAGACATTTTGTTCCATGCAGTTAAAGTTCAGGAAATTATACCTTTGAGCAGGACACTCCCCCAACAGTCTTCAGAGCAAGGGGTATAAGTTATGCCCTAGGGGCATATAATTTTTTATTGAAATATTTGTTGTAGAAACTTGAAAAAGGGCTCATTTGATTGGAAATTCAAAGGTCTAGTGCCCTTTTTAATAGTCAGAAGTGATTTGAGGGCACCTAGCCCCCCTCTCTCGCCCATCATTTACCCAAACACATCCAATCAAAATTATGAGATAGCCATTTTGTTCAGAGTAGTTGATTTCCAGATAGAAAATATGCTTTTGAGGAGGACACTCCCCCACAACCCTCAGGGCAAGGGTTTTAAGTTATGCCCTGGGGGCATATAAGGTTTTTATAGAAGGCGTTGTTGTAGAAACTTCAAAACAGGCTCATTCAATTGGAAAATCGAATGACGAGTACCCTTTTTAATAGTCAAAAGTGATTGGAGGGCAACTAGCCCCCCCCCCCCTACGCCCATCAATCTCCCAAAAACATCCAATCATAATTTTGAGATAGCTATTTTGTTCAACGTAGCTGATTTCCAGATAGAAAATATCTTTTTGAGGAGGATACTCCCCCACAACCCTCAGGGCAAGAGTTTTAAGTTATGCCCTGGGGGCATATAAGGTTTTTTATAGATGGTATAGTCGTAGAAACTTCAAAAAAGGCTCATTGGATTGGAAATTCATAGGGATAGTACCCGTTTTGATAGTCGAAATTGATTGGAGGGCAACTAGCCCCCCCCCCCATGCACATCATTTCTCCAAACACATCCAATCAAAATTTTGAGACAGCCATTTTGTTGAGCGTAGTTGATTTCCAGATAGAAAATATGTTTTTGAGGAAGACACTCCCCCAGAGCCCTCAGGGCAAGAGTTTTAAGTTATGCCCAAGGGGCATATAATGTTTTTATAGAAGGCGTTGCCATAGAAACTTCAAAACAGGCTCATTCGATTGGAAATTCAAAGGGCTAGTGCCCTTTTTAATAGTCGAAATTGATTGAATGGCAACTAGCCCCCCCCCCTCCCCCACACCCAGTATTCCCCCAAACACATCCAATCAAAATTTTGAGATAGCAAATTTGTTGAGCATAGCTGATTTCCAGATACAAATTATGTTTTTGAGGGGGACACTCCCCCAGAGCCCTCAGGGCAAGGGTTTTTAAGTTACGCCCTGGGGGCATATAAGGTTTTTATTGAAGGCGTTGTCGTAGAAACTTTAAAACAGGCTTATTTGATTGGAAATTGAAATAGCTAGTGCCCTTTTTAATAGTCGAAAGTGATTGGAGGGCAACTAGCCAACCCCCCACCCCCACGCCCATCATTCCCCCAAACACATCCAATAAAAATTTTGAGATAGCCGTTTTGTTCAGCATAGTTGATTTCCAGATAGAAAATATATTTTTGAGGAGGAAACTCCCCCACAACCCTCAGGGCAAGGGTTTTTAGTTATGTCCTGGGGGGCATATAAGGTTTTTATAGAAGGCGTTGTCGTAGAAACTTCAAAAGGGACTCATTCGATTGGAAATTCAAAGGGATAGTGTCCTTTTTGATAGTCGAAAGTGATTGGAGGGCAACTAGCCCCCCCACGCCCATCATTGCCCCCAACACTTCTGATCAAAATTTTTAGATAGCCATTTTATTCAACGTAGTTGAAAGTTTTGGAAACTAGGTCTTTAAGGATGAAAACCCCTCCCCCCACAGCCCTCAGGGCAAGGGTTGTAAGTTATGCCCCTGGGGCATATAAAGTTTTTATTGAAAGCGTTGTTGTAGAAACTTCAAAAGGGCCCATTCAATTGGAAATTGAAAGGGCTAGTGCCTATTTTCATAGTTGAAAGTGATTGGATATTGACTAACTTGGCCCTCTCATGCCGACCATTTTCCCCAATACATCAAATAAAAATTTTGAGATATCTATTTTGTTCAACGTAGTAGAAGTTCTGGAAATTTTGTCTTTTAGGATGATAACCCCCTCAGAGCCCTCAGTGCAAGGGTCGTAGGTTATGCCCTGGGGGCATATAAAGTTTTTATTGAAAGTGTTGTCATAGAAACTTCAAAAGGGCTCATTCAATTGGAAATTGAAGGGCTAGTGCCTTTTTAATAGTTGAAAGTGATTGGATAGCAACTAACGCCCCTCTCATGCCCACCATTTTCCCAAACACATACAATACAAATTTTTAGATATACATTTTGTTCAACGTAGTTGAAAGATCTGGAAATTAGGTCTTTTAGGATGATAATCCCCTCAGAGCCCTCAGTGCAAGGGCTGTAAGTTATGGCCTGGGGGCATATAAGGTTTATATAGAAAGTTGTTGTATATAATTTATAGAATAGATTTTAGTCTTCCTCAAATCCAATTTTTATTTACAAGATATTCTACCTATTCATATGGTAGAAACTTTGTGAGCTGCTGGATGGACGCTGGTCTTCTTCAGCAGTATCTAAGGCATCTCAGCAGTATCCCAAGAACGACTGAGTGTATTATGTTCAAACTTTCGGGGCTACTTCTGCTCTTAAAATTCAACCAAATCAAAATAGTGTAAGTGTATCCAAGTTATTAGAGAAAGTAAACAGATTTTTTACAAATGGTATCAAGTTTTCCGTTTCAGGTCAACTAGAGGAGGTATGAACCTAAGTTAAACAGTACTATTTGTGTCCAGATTTTTAAAAGGGTGTATGTTCTTAAAAATTGCTGAAAACTTTTCTCCAGCATACAAATAGCAGGCCAAACTATAAAGTTTTAAAAAACAAAAAGATTTAAAGTTTTTTTTTTCTTTTTCCCTGAAAAAACTATGTCAATATAAAACAAACAGAAATTAATTTAAAAAACTTTTTCCACAAAATAAGTTTTTCAAAGAAAAGTAAAGAACTCCATTAAACAAAAATGAGCAAAAATAAAATCAAATAATCTACCAAGCGTGAAACTATCACAAATCAGCATCGATAAATAAATGAAACCCAAAACAAACAGAAATTAAAATAAATAACCAAGTCAAACTCTAAACGAGCAGAAATTAACATAAGTTTGGCGCAAAACCCCTATGCCTTCCCAAGGCCAGAACAAAATTTGCACTTTACTGAGAAAATACAAATGAATATGCATTGTCAGTTTAATATACATATCTGATATTTAGTAATCAAATGTTAATATTTTTTGTTTTATTAATGTTAAAAAAGTAAAAAAATTTATTTTTTTTTCAGCAAAGTGCAAATTTTGTTCTGGCCATGACTCGGTTATTTATCGTAATTTCTGTTCGTTTTGGGTTTCATTTATTTATCAATGGTGATTTGTGGTAGTTTCACACTTGGTAGATTAAATGATTTTATTTTTGCTCATTTTTGATTAATGGAGTTCTTTACTTTTCTTTGAAAAACTTATTCTATGGAAAAAGTTTTTTTAATTAATAGTGTAAAGAGCAAGGTATTGGGGAGAAGGACAAGCCCTTCATATACAGAATATACAGAATATTACTGAATATCAATATACAGAATAATTTTTGTTTGGTTTGAGTTTTGATGTTGCTCCTTTCTTTCAGTTAAAAAAAAAATATTTAATATCAGATTGTTTTTTAAATTATGCTGCTAAATTTGGTTCACCCTCCATGAAAAATCCCCCCCTCACAGGAAACTCCTCCATGAAAATTTCCTCCCTTGTAAAATACACCCCCCCCCCCATAAAAGTCCCTCTGGTCAGTTTTATCCTCACTGAAAATCCCTCCTGTAAAATTTCTTGCAGACAATTTTTTTTTTTTTTTTTAAGAAAGAAAGATTTATTGAAAAAAAAAACATATCAAAAAAAAATTATTCCTTCCTCCCCTAGAAAGCAAAGCTTGTCCAATTCAGCCTGAAAAATTCTCCTTAGCATACTTTCATTTGAAAGAGACTTTAATTTCTAATTATTTTCTCGATCATTCTGGAATTCCCCTATTCCATGAAAAAAAATTTCCAGGAAATCTAAAAATGCTGAAAAAAGCCCCTAGATAATTCCCCCGGAAAATCTTCATATGCAAAATTGAGTTGGCAAAGCGAAAGTAAAACAAATTAAAATAATTTTGTACAGGAATTCGGTCAAATCCCCAAAGTGTAAAATTTCCCCTGGAAAAGTCCCCTCCAGAAAATCTTCCTATGAAAAGCCACCCCAAGCACAACCCCCCCCCCCCCAAAAAAAATGTTTGTATACTTCTCAATCACAAATATGATACATAAACAACAGGCAATTTTCATAGATCACAGGCCTCTCCCCACAGACTTTGGGGGGGGGGTCATGTTACCCCTTAGGTAATAGTTATTGCATCTTCCTACTATGCTGAACAAAATAATTATCTCAAAATTTTAATTGGACAACTTTGGAGAAAAAAAGACTGTGTGTCTGTGGGGGGGGGGGGGGGTCTAGTTGCCCTCCAATTTTTGGGTCACTTAAAAAGGGTACTAGAACTATTAATTTCCAGAGAGAAGGCCTATATATAATTAGGGCTATATATTTGTTTATTGGGTGGGGAGTAAATTAAAGTAATGGGCTTTTAGGAATGATAAAGAAACACTGGGTTTTTTTAAAAATAAAGTATACATCATTGATTCCCTGAAGCAATGCTTGTGCAGGAGAAAACCCTCCTAATAAATCAAAAAACCAAAAAAAAACAAGATAAAAAAGAAAAAAAAATCATAATTAGAGCTCAACTTAACAGACCCAAAAACCACCAAACCTCTAAACAGCACCCAACAAAATTATAATATTTATAATTATAATCATATTTGGCTGCAACTAAAGTGAGTATATAAGTGAGTATGTTACAATGATACCTATGCAAAAATATGATTTTCATTGTTTTTCAATGTAGGGGGTGTAAATATTGTATTTATAGTTTTGCAACAGTGAAAACCATAAATCCAATGGTGTACTTTTTGTTTTACTGTAATGCCTTTTTTGAGGGATTTTGGACTCTTTTTAAAATTACAGCAAATTTGTTTTCAAAATAAAATTTTACTACTAAGACTAATGATAATAATTACCAATCCTGAATCATCTACAAATGGCAATACTTTCTCACTACACAGTTTTTTAGAAACACATTTTGAAATTCTTGGTTACTGTTGGCTGTTTCGAGCCCCAGGGGCTCAAAATGGAATTTTCCCTAGAAATGATTATTGAATTTGGAAAGAGTATACAAAAGGCATATAATCTGATTCAGGTTAGGCAATACATTTGCACATTAGAGGGTGGGGTTAAAGCAAAACGAACTGCTTTTACAAATATATATATATGTAAGTGTTTTAGGATTTTCATAAGTTGTTTTCAGGATTTAATGATGTTTCCTTTGGAGTGGGCCCAACTGTAGACTAAAACCTTATAAATATTCAAGGCTAATTATCTCATTTCCAAAAGGGCATCACTTTGCTCCCCCCCCCCTCCCCTCATAGATTAATGCACCTTCCCCTTCATATTCATCAGAAATTATACTAAACAACTATAAATTTACAAGTAAAACCTTAGAACTGTTGAGAAGGAAACATGTTAAGAAAACAATTCTTATTTCATTATGTGCAGAAAAAAAGTAGTTAACACATTTTGACTGGAATTCTACTGTAGCCTACTTTACCCCCAACCCCCTAATGTGCAAATATATAGCCCAAATTATATGCTTCCCATGAGTTTTTCTGTTTCTTGATTTTGTTAGAGTTGATTCAATCTATTGGTAGCCTACACAGGTTGATATAAAGTGATACATGGCAAAATAGCCATTCCTAGGGTGGGTGATGAACAGGAAAAAATTACAGTACATTCCTCCTAACTCACATATAAGCAAAATAAGCTGAAAATGAAAAATTTGATCAAAGTGGGTAGACCCCCAGCCACAGCACCTGGGGAAGTTTGACTGCCCCCCCCCCACTTGAACAGCTCTGATTAACATGTTTCCTTTTCAACAGCCCAATAGGCTATTATACAAATTTGCCAATAGTACTATCTGTGAACCTACATTTTAAGCTTATGCTAACCTAAGTAGCCTAGTCT
The DNA here is from genome assembly GCF_049724085.1 of Artemia sp. Qi Xiang Cuo. NCBI lineage: Eukaryota > Metazoa > Arthropoda > Branchiopoda > Anostraca > Artemiidae > Artemia > Artemia sp. Qi Xiang Cuo. The sequence goes on from NC_142813.1 coordinate 24,243,305, forward strand.
AGGAAGACCTAGGTTAAATAAAGTGGACCCCACTGCATTCCTAAGCTGAGTTTCAGTCTATTAGGAATCAACCAATGGGTATATATTGGTCAATCTAGCTTCATTAACCGTTTACCCAATACCATAGTTTCTATGCAAACAGTGCAATCATTTAAGAGTGCTCTTGTTGAAACTGAGTTCTACAAAAAACAATTTCTGTAATATAGTTGTTGCATAGTTGTTTTTAATTTATGAATATTTTTTTGTTTTATTTCTTGTTTTGTGTTTTGCAGTTACTGCATTTGCATTACTGTTTGAGCTGTTATTTTATTTATTTTTTTTGTGTTGTTATGCGACAAGCCTATGGCTTCCTCCTTTATTGAATAAAATAAATAAATAAAATAGCATTTTTTTCTAAAGAAATTTCAATAAGAACTACAGAAATTCTGGTCACAATTTTCTAAACTCTTCTTCTTCTTCAGTTATAGGCTTCAGATAAATCCATTTAACCTTTTTCGTATTGTCTGATTATGTCAGGGGGATCCTGAGAAATCAAAAATAAAAATTAGTCTATTATTGTTTAATAATAGAATTTATATATCATTGATGAAACCACCTATATTAAGGCAGTTAAAGACAGCTTTGAACAATTCAGCACCATTGATTGAAGAGTTTGATTTGTGTTAGTTGGTCAATATTAGGGGTTAGCTTATGGTGCTTGAATATAGCAGATAATGTTAGCCATTCTTTTTTATGGTTGAGAGCTGCCACAGGGCAACCAAAAAGAACGTGGTTGATGGTCTTGTCATGGGTTTGGCATAGGCGGCAAAGTGGGCTTGTTACCGTCAGAGTGGCTGTGTTTTGGAAATGATAAGTTTGACCGTTACGACCAGTAGCATTTGATCATATTCTGTGGTACATCTTTGAGTCTTTCCAGGATGCAAATGGAGAAAGGTTTGGTTTGCTAGATAAATTTTTAGGTGCCAATGGTTTATATATCTTACTGGGATAGGCCTTTCAGATATTATTCCAAGCTGAAGGGAAGATTTAGCTATTTCATCTGCCTTGTGGTTTCCTTTAATGCCCATATGACTTGCATGGGCGTAGGGAGGGGGGGCAGCTGCCCCCCCTAGATCTTTAAATTTACATTAGATATGGCTGAAAAAGCAGATGGTTGGAAAAGCAGTTGATAAAAGGCCCTCCATCACACTATTGACAGCCCCCCCTACACAATATGCTGCCTACACCCATGATGACTTGGGATTTATTGGAATTTTGTGGATATACCTTGTTTAAGTAGTTGGTTCAATAGTACAAGAGTGGTAGAGTTATCATTGTCTGGGTAGTCCTAATACTCTGGTGATATTGAGGCAAGGGCTGATTTTGAGTCCAAGTAAATTATAAGAGGGGTGTTTCTTGGAGGGTTTGGCATCTTTATAATGGTTTCCAATGCAATGTTGATGGCAGCTATTTTGGCTGTCATGATACTCACATCATTTTGGAGCTTTTCTGCAGCTGCTATACATAAAGATGGGAAGTGGACTCCACATTAAGCCATCCACAAAAATTGGGAGGAGGTGGATTTCTCTGAGACTCAAATTTATGGAATAATGATTTTACATAGGCAAGGGAGAGATCTGCCTTAATAGCTGGTGCTAAAAAAAGGTTCACTTCTGGGTAGTGGTTAGTCCAGGATGGTGTCCGGGGGTATATTTGGAATAAAGAAGATGAAGGTATGGGGAAGGTCATATGGGTTGTTGCCAATTCCCATGCAAGGCCCCTAAAAGCGCCAGGGTTTCTTAGCCAATCATGTAATCTATGGGAGCTATTACCTTGAATTTTTGTAAAGTAGTGGGCAAGTAGGTTTTCTCTATGTGTAGCAATAGAGCTGAGACCCCTTTCACTGAGGAGGAAGTTGGTTTTGGTGTGATTCCTGAGGCAAAGTATAGCATGGATCATAGTATTTTGGACAGTCTCTAGACTACATAATAGGGTTTTTAAGCATGGGCTGTAGACAATTAGTCCATAATTAATCTGAGATCTGATATAAGTCTTATAGAAATTTATTAGAGTTTTTTCATGGCAACCCCAAGGCCTATTAAGTAGCCTTTGTAAGATGTGCATTTTTCTGGGTATTTTATCCTCACATTTTCAATATGGAGCCTGAAAATTAGTTTTTGGTCTAGAGTGAGGCCTAGATATTTGACATGTTGTTGCTCTTGGATGACAACACCATTTAGGGTTAATAGGGCAGATTGAGGGTTTCTCTTATTATGGAACTGTACTATAGCTGATTTTGAAGGGGCAGTGGGTAGGCATGAATTGTTGGAGAAATGTTCAAAGGCATAAAGCAACTTTTGTAACTTAGATTGGGCCAGTTCAAATTTATTTGAGGTAGACCATAGGACTATATCATCTGCAAACTGAATATTTGCATGGGGTAAATTCAGATCCCATAAATATAACAAAAACAGGAGACAGCTGAGGACAGCACCTTGAGGAAGGCCTTTGGAGAAAGATTTTTTAGAAGAGATGTAGGAATTTACTTGGAGAACAAAAGAGCATTTGGATAGGTAACTTTTAAAGAATTCACTACAGGGGAAGCAGAAAACCCATTTTGATAATTTTTGCAGTTGGAGTGGATGTTGGATATTATCATATGCATTTTGGAAGTCCAAGAAGGCAGCAACTATTATTTGGTTATCTTTCAGACACTCAGATATGGCATTGGTTAAGCAAACAAATGTGTCAGTGGAAGAATGATATTTCCTAAAGGCTGTTTGAGTATGTGCGATGAGGTGGTTAGACTCAGCAAATCCATACAATCGACAATGAATTATCTTCTCATATAATTTTCCCAGAACTATGGTAATCATAATGGGTCTGAAAGAGTTGGGGTCATCTTTGGGTTTATTTTGGTTTAATATTGCAAGTACCACGGTCCAGTCTTTCAAAAGTAGTTTAGCCTCTACAGATTTCTATACTAGGTCCTATCACAATCCATTTTGAGATTATTTTTACTTTTGTATTACCTGATTTGTGACAGTGTGACAGTTATTTTGTAGGCTTACTTTTTCATAGGTTTCAATTATTAACAGATATGTTTCAGTTAAGTTGGTATGTTATTGTATGTTTCAGTAATAGCCTATTGTTTTTCCAATGTTTTTCAGTTACTGTATGTTTTTGTTATGTCATTGACATTGTTATAGACTTTTTTATAATTGTTTTGTGCAACAAGCTTGTTATTTATAGGGACAATGAGTGATGTTTTCCAGGTGGATGGGAAGAAGGAATTACTCCAAGCATTGTTGAAGAGAGATAAGTGTTTTTTTAAAGTCAATTGGAAGGTGTTGGAGCAAAGATGGATAGATCTGGTCATGGCTACAGGATGTTTTGGGTTTAATTGAATTGATTGCTTTATCTAGCTCAATCATTGTAAAATGTTGGAGTAGATACTGGGACCAAGGCAAATCAAAATGGGGTGTTAGACTGATCTGAGGTGAATTATGAGAGGTATTTTTGAATTTCTTCTAAAAAAAATCAGCTTTTTCTTTATTAGTTTCCAGCTGCTGACCATTTAGAGTTAGCTGGTAATGGAAGGCGTTCTGTTTGGAGAATTTGCCACACATCTTGTCTAGGAATTTATAGATCTTTGACTCTTGCATTTCACATGACACTGATAAGAGGAAGTTTTTGCATGCCTCTTCTTTTGCAAGTTTGATTGTTCTCTTAAGTTTTGCCTCTGCGTGTAGTTTTGCTATATATTTTCCAGTGGATGGATTTCTCTTAAAGGATCTGATGGCATTCCTTTAATTGTGCCAAGCTTCTTGGCAAGAGGCTGTCCACCATGGCTTAGGGGGTTTATTATTCTTCAATGTTTTTGGGCATTGGGACTGGGGTATGGTAAGTTTTGCAGCATCAAGAAGTAGTGATGTGAGATTTTCAGAGAGCTGGTTTTGGTTAGTGGACAGTGCAGAGTAGTTGTGGTTTGAGAGAGTATGAGAGAAATTTGCCAATATGCTTTTTGCCACACATAGTGGGGAATGAAGTTTTCAATGATGGCTGGGTCACCAATCTTTGTGCATATGGCAAAGTGGTTGCTTAGGAGGTTGTCAATTCTGTTGGCAGTAATTTTATTAATTAAATTTGATGAGACTAATTGAAGATCAATAGTTGAATAGCGGTAAAGTTCTACCAAGTCATATTATTGAGTTAGGAATAAAGTGAATACACCATTCGATGCCCTTTTTTATGCTGATTATGAATACAATAATCATTTATGTTGGAAATGAATTTCAGCCCCCCCCCCCTATATATACCTAACCTAGCCTAACCCTGAATTGGCATATATAGGGGGCTGAAATTCATTTCCAATAGAAATGATTATTATATTTGTAATCAGCATAAAAAAAGGCATCAAATGGTGTATTCACTTCAGTCCTAACTCAATAATATGATTTGGTAGAACTATACCTGAATAGCTCCCACTTCTTTTATTACCTTAATTACCTTAAGTCGCACTTCGGAGCAAATTAAGGTCCATACTGGATCTGTTGTGCTCTGGGTCAAATGATGGCAAAAATTTGTCACTGTGTTCGGGCCCAGTGACACGCCAGAGGAGAGGTCTGCTGGAGATATACAATTTAAGCCCACTCGGTAGAAGTGGCCACGAGGTTGGTATGACCCGTAAATACCATTCTCAGTGGTATAGAGCTGACACCGCCGCACAACAGCAACTTCGGATTGAGTATGCGCGATGGTTGGGTATGACAAGCGGCATCAGCCTCCTAGCAAGACACTCATTATGATAAAGTTGGCATCAATCAGTAGTTGAGTGGGACGGACAGTCCCACTCATATTTACATGGCTTGTTATTCCATTCCTTGTCAAGTCTGGACTTGAAGGACGCAGCCGTAGGTGCAGTCGCCGTTTCAGCTTGAAGGCTATTCCACTAATTGACAACACGCTTGGAAAAGAAGTGGTGCTGCACTTATGTTTTAACAAAATGTTTTGACAGCTTATGTGAGTGTCCATTTGTCTGGTGCTGACTTGAATGTTTGGTTAAGAGGGGGTTATTTGGTTGTGCGTTATACTTGTAGGTCAGCATCATATCACCACAGCGGCGTCTGAAGACGAATGTTGGCAGCTGCATGCGTTCCAGTCTCTTCTTGTATGGGAGATCTTGTAGGCCAGCTATGCATTTCGTGGCACGTCTCTGAACTCCCTCGATTAGACTGGTATCATTCTTATAAGAAGGGGAGGTGAGACACGTACCAAAATCCAAAACGGGTCTAACTAGAGACTTAGAAAGACTGTATGGGAGCGGCTGGTTATAGTGCGTTTGAGGAGACCAAGGCTTGAATTTGCTTTTGAAACTGCTTGTTGCCAGTGATTTAGATGTCTAGGAGTCACTAGTACTATATTGGTAAAATTGGTGAGGAATTCCTTGGTAAATTTTTACCAATCATATTATTGACTTAAGAATAAAGTGAATATACCAATTGATGCCTTTTTTATGCTATTTTCAAATATAATAATCATTTTGTTGGAAATGAATTGTACCCCCACCCCTATATACCAGTTTAGGGTATAGGCTATTTGCAAATTTGGGGGGTGGGGGTAAAGTTTAAACTTACCGCTAATTTACATCAGAATTAAAATTTGCAAACAACCCCCCCCTAATCTGCAAATATATACCCTGAATTGGTATATAGATTGGACTTCAGTTTAATGCCGACAAGTCTGAAGTACTGCTGTTTAATTCGAAATCTGATGCTGGTCGAAGCATCACACTTGGTGTTTCTACTGTTGGGCTCGCCGGTGGCATTGTATATCTGGGCCTTCCTATTGGACGGTCAATACTAGAGACGCGGCGGTTACTGCTTTCTCATTTTCAGAAGCGGGTTTCATTTACGTATAGCCGTATTTTGGCAAATAAGCGGAAGTTTGACCGTCGTCTGCTGGCCCGGGTGTACAATGCTATGGTTGTGCCCCATTATTTGTACCTCAGCCCATTCTGGCGTATATTTACGGCTACAGATAGACTGAAATTGCGTTCAGTGTACTACAAGTATTCAAAGTTTTTGTTGCGTTTACCACCATGGACAAGCACTCGATATGTTTAGCATCGGTACGGCATCATGAATCCTGAAGAAGCTATCCTAGCGCAGATTACTCGATATAATTTGACAATTAAGTCCCATCCCTGGGCTATGATTCTCCAGCAGTAGTTGGCATAAGCTGTTGGTTGCTGTGTTTGGTTATTTTTTTGTTTGTTTCAGAAGAATTAGTGTTTTTGCATTTTTTCTTGTCTTTTGTTGTGCTCCATCTGTTTTATAATTGATGGGTAATAAATGCATTCATTTATTTATTTTATATATAGGGGTGGGAGTAAAATTCATTTCCAACAAAAATGATTTTTATATTTGGAAAGAGCATAAAAAAGGCATTGAATGGTATAGGCTATTCACTGTATTCATGAGTCAATAATATGATTTAGTAGAAATTTACCAATTCCTCTATGTATTTGCCAGCACTATTTGAGGTGTGATCTTACAAGAATGGCAACTCCACCACCAATTCTATTGGAAGACCTATCTTTTCTTAGGACATGACCAGGAACTTTGAGATTAACTGATGAGTTTAAATGGGTTTCTTGGAGGCATAGTATATCTATGTTGTGAGAGAAGTAAGTTTAAAATCATTTAAGGATCTCACATTCCATTGCAAAATTGTGGTGGATAGAGATAACAGAGGGTTAGCCATTGATAGGTATATAGATTTAGTTTTTTTTTATATAATGCTAAAATTTGTGTTGGCTGTGTCCTTGAGATTTTGTGGCAAGTAGGTTTTAACCATCTCTCTTAAACTCAAACTCTTTTAATTTTTTACCGTGTTCCTTGCCATTCTTCTTATTCAAGTATTCAAATTTTGGCAAATTAAATACTTTCTTCAACAAGACTTGAAAAATGCAGCGTTGTTTTCTTCAACTGATCGACATTAGCTTGAAAAAGCTATACTCTGTACAACACTAACTTTTTTTTAAGTTCTCTTCCCTCCCCCCCTCCCTAACACATCCATTATAACCCAGATCCTTCAACGCTTGGACATTCCCTTTGCGCTACACTTATGCACCTAGCGGAAATATTACGGAAGGGCCCCTTTACTACAACTGAAGAAATCCTTATGAATGTGACAACCAATGAGCAGGCCAGTTCATCGTTTTCGAGCCCCTTACTTGCAGCTGAGGAACGAGGACTTAAAGCTGTAGCAAAGTATATAAACAGGGATGCGCTTTCGAGTGGTGTTAAGTCTACCGTGCAGCACATTTCTAAAAGAGGTCAGTGGCTTGCGTGAATGGCCTGAAAACCCAAACTTCGAAGAGGAGCGTTGCTTGTATGAGTTTGAAGCTTTTGTTATCGACTTTTTGCCACTGATTTGCCAAAAGCCACCAGCTGAACGTGAAACCGTCGAAATCTATGCCTTGCGGTTGCTTAAAGCCGTGTTAAAAGGGGTGGCTGAAACAACATGTGAAATTCATATCGCGGGTGACAGATAGAACGGACTGCTTCAACACACTGATCCAAATGGTGGCACTACACCTCTTAAGGACTGCAGTTGGTCTCACCAGTTACGTGGCCGCTGCTCAACAGTGTAATTTTTCTTGATGAACTCAAAAATTGGAAACTGGACAAAGATTGTTGCAAATACAAAGAGTAAAGAAAATTGATGAGAGCAATTTATGAGAGATGGGAATGAAATAGATTTGACTATATAAGCAGCTTAAGTACTACCGACACCTTACGTGTATGGCTGTCTAGAGGATTTGAAGACAGGATTAGAGCTGTATGTTTTAGTCATGATGTTGATTCGCTCAGTTTCGAGGAATTCCTGTGTAGCACATATGAGGAAGCGGACACCAGAATGGCTCTGCATGTTGCCTTTTGCTTCAGAAACGGCTTCGAAAGGGTGACCATATTTGCTAATGATACTGATGTAGTTGTGATGCTAGTGAACAAATTCCCTCGTCTCCTTAGCATTTTTTCTGGGAAGAATCTTGTGCCTCAACTCCTCCTGAAGTTGCCAAATTATTATGTCCCCATTGATATTTTGTTCCAGAGAGCGGAGAAGCAAGTGTTGCACATACCTAGCGTTCATTCACTGCATTTCGGGGTGTGACACAACGAGTTACTTTTTCTCCAAAGGAAAACGAACATTCTTAGAGTCCGCCGAGAAAAGTGGTCTGTACATGGAGATTCAGTGTGCAATGCAGAAGTTGAGAGATGAAAATTTCACGGAGGCCAGTATGTTCTCCTTCTAAGACGTTGCAAGAAAGCTGATAATCAGTGCTTATGGAAGGGCAGGGGCGTCGTATAAGGGTGATAAGGGGGGGGGGGCAGTTGCCCCCCCCCACTAATGTAGAAAAAATATTATACATCCCATGCCCTTTGACTATCCAGATATGGACCACTCTTGCCCCCCCCCAGTAAAAATGCTGGAGATTCGCCCCTGTGGAAGGGATCCTAATCAGTTTATCCTCAGTGATTTGTGAGTACACTTGTACCCTCGTAAGAAGGAGCTGAAAGCGTTGCCTCCTACAGAGGGGGCGTTTGTGGAACATTGTAAGCAATCTTATTATCAGCTTGCAATCTGGAATGCAAGCTGATGAATTCCCTGATAAATTCCTCAAACCTTCTTTTGTTCGTTGAAGCCTGTGATGTTAGAATTTCGTTGGCTGGGTCCCTAACTATAGCTTATCAGTTGTTTTACATTTTATAACTCCGTAAGTAAAGACATAGTTTTGATTAATTTCTTGGTACCTAACGTCTCCTCCCATGGGTGCCCATAAGTGGGGGGGGGGTGCCAACCCCCTCCTGGCTGAATGATGTTGCCTTATTTTTTATTTTTATTTTTTGAGATTTCTATTATATAGCATTAAAAATGCTAATTAGACCAGGTAAGCCCTCCTGGAATTCAGATTATGGGCGCCCATGTCCCTTCCTCTTCTTTAATAATTCCTAATTTCTGTAACTTAACGTTACAAACACACTCCAGGACCCTGAAGACCTTAAGTCTCCAAATTTCTTTCATTTTTGATCACTTAAATTAATTAAAAAAACTTTTTCAAAAAAAAAAGTTTTTCACAGAAAAGTAAAGAACTCCATTAAACAAAGAATGAGCAAAAATAAAATCAAATAATCTACCAAGCTCGAAACTACCAGAAATCAGCATCGATAAATAAATGAAACTCAAATCGAACAGAAATTAAAAAAATAACCGAGTCAAACTCAAAACGAGCAGAAATTAACATAATTTGGGCGCAAAACCCCTATGCCTCCCCAAGGCCAGAACAAAATTTGCACTTTACTGAAAAAATACAAATGAATGTGCATTGTCAGTTTAATACACATATACTGATATTTAGCAATCAAAATGTTAAAATTATTTGATTTATTAAAGTTATAAAAGTAAAAACATTTATATTTTTTTCAGTAAAGTGCAAATTTTGTTCTGGCTTTGGGAAGCCATAAGGGTTTTACGCCCAATTCATGTTAATTTCTGCTCGTTTTGAGTTTGGCTTGGTTATCTATTTTAATTTCTGTTCGTTTTGGGTTTCATTTATTTATCGATGCTGATTTGTGGTAGTTTCAAGCTTGGTAGATTATTTGATTTTATTTTTGCTCATTTTTTGTTTAATGGAGTTCTTTACTTTTCTTTGAAAAACTTATTTTGTGGAAAACGTTTTTTTAATTAATTTCTGTCCGTTTTATATTGACATAGTCTTTTCAGGGAAAAAGAAAATAACACTTTAAATCTTTTAGTTTTTTAAGACTTTATAGTTTGGCCTGCTATTTGTATGCTAGAGAAAAACGTTCTGCAATTTTAAACAGCATACACCATTTTAAAAATCTGGACACAGATAATACTGTTTAACTTAATTTCATACCTCCTCTAGTTGGCCTGAAATGGAAAACTTGATACCATTCGCAAAAAAATTTGTTTACTTTCTTTGATAGCTTTGATACACTTACACTATTTTGATTTGGTTAAATTTTAAGAGTAGAAGTAGCCTCGAAAGTTTGATCATAATACCCTCAGTCGTCCTTGGGATACTGCTGAGATGTCTTATTTGGAATTAGCATTATCACAGTGCATTTTGATTTAATCTAAAGGCAACATTTAGTTTTCAAACATAATGGGCAAGTGGGAGTGGAAGGGGGATTAGTTGACCTCCAATCACTTTCGACTATTAAAAAGGGCATCAACACTTTCTATTTTCTATCGAATGAGTCCCTTTCGAAGTTCCCACGAAATCTCCTTCGATACGAAGTGCCCTGGTCTAAACAACAACAACAAATATTACTAACCACTTTCGACTATTAAAAAGGGCTCTAGCCCTTTAAATTTCCAATCGAATGAGCTTTTTTTGAAGTTTCTACGACAACGCCTTCTATAGAAACATTATATGCCCCCTTGGCATAACTTAAAACCCTTGCCCTGAGAGTTGTGGGGGAGTATCCTCCTCAAAAATATATTTTCTCCCTTGAAATCAACTACGCTGAACAAAATGGCTATCTCAAATTTTTGATTGGATGTGTGTGGGGGAATGATGGGTGTGGAGGGGGGCTAGTTGCCCTCCAATCACTTTCGACTATTAAACAGGGCACTAGCCCTTTGAATTTCCTGTCGAATGAGCTTTTATTGAAGTTTCTACGACAATACCTTCTTTGAAAACCTTATATACTTCCAGGGCATAACTTAAAACCCTTGCCCTGAGGGATGTGAGGGAGTGTCCTCCTCAAAAACATATTTTCTATCTGGAAATCAACTAAGCTGAACAAAATCGCTAATTCAAAATTTTGATTGGATGTGTTTGGGGGGATGAAGGGCGTGGGGGGGCTAGTTGCCCTCCAATCACTTTCGACTATTAAAAAGGGTACTAGCCCTTTGAATTTCCAATCAAATGAGCCTATTTTGAAGTTTCTACGACAACGCCTTCTATAAAAACCTTATATGCCCCCAGGCCATAACTTAAAACCCTTGCCCTGAGGGTTGTGAGGGAGTGTCCTCCTCAAAAACATTATTTCTATCTGGAAAACAACTACACTGAGCAAAATGGCTATCTCAAAATTTTTATTGGATGTGTTTGGGGGAATGATGGGCGTGGGGGGGGATAGTTGCCGTCTAATAACTTTCAAATATTAAAGAGGGCACGAGCCCTTTGAATTTCCAATCGAATGAGCCTGTTTTGAAGTTTCTACGACAACGCCTTTTATAAAAAGCTTATATGCCCCCAGGGCATAACTTAAAACCCTTGCCCTGAGGGTTGTGGGGGAGTTTCGTCCTTAAAAACACATTTTCTATCTGGAAATTAACTACGCAGAAGAAAATGCCTGTCTCAAAATTTTTAATGGATGTTTTGGGGGGAAAAATGGGCGTGGGGGGGCTAGTTGACCTCCAATCACTTTTGGCTATTAGAAAGGGCACTAGCCCTTTGAATTTCCGATCAAATGAGCCTGTTTTGAAGTTTCTACGACAACACCTTCTTTTAAAACCTTATATACCCCCAGGGCATAACTTTTAACCATTGCCCTGAGGGTTTTGGGGGAGTGTCCTCCTCAAAAATATTATTTCTATCTGGAAATCAACTACGCTGAACACAATGGCTATGTCAAAATTTTGATTGGATGTATTTGAGAAAATGATGGACGTGGGAGGGGGGCTAGATGCCCTCCAATTACTTTCGACTATTAAAAAGGGAATTAGCCCTTTGAATTTTGAATCGAATGAGCCTGTTTTGAAGTTTGTATGACAATGCCTTCAATAAAAACCTTAAATGCCCTCGGGGTATAACTTAAAACCATTGCCCTGAGGGTGTTGGGGGAGTGTCCTCCTCAAAAACATATTTTCTATCTGGAAATCAACTACGCTGAACAAAATGGCTATCTCAAAATTTTGACGGGATGTGCTTGGGGGAATAATGGGCGTGGGGGGGGCTAGTTGCCCTCCAATCCCTTTCAACTATTAAAAAGGGTACTAGCCCTTTGAATTTCCAATCAAATGAACCTGTTTTGAAGTTTCTACTACAACACCTTCTATAAAACCTCATATACCCCCAGGGCATAACTTTTAACCATTGCCCTGAGGGTTTTGGGGGAGTGTCCTCCTCAAAAATATTATTTCTATCTGGAAATCAACTACGCTGAACAAAATGGCTATCTCAAAATTTTGATTGGATGTATTTGAGAAAATGATGGACGTGGGAGGGGGGCTAGATGCCCTCCAATCACTTTCGACTATTAAAAAGGGTACTAGCCCTTTGAATTTCCAATCGAATGAGCCTGTTTTGAAGTTTGTACGACAGCGCCTTCTATAAAAACCTTATATGCCCCCAGGGCATAACTTAAAACCCTTGCCCTGAGGGTTGTGGGGAGTGTCTTCCTTAAAAAAAAAATTTCTATCTGGAAATTAACTACGCCTAACAAAATTGTGGTCTAACAGCTTGAAGTGGCGATATGGGGGGAACTGATGCGCATGGGGGGGGGCTAATTGCCCTCCAATCGCTTTCTAATACCAAAATGGGTACAAGCCCTTTGAGTTAACAATCGAATGAGCATGTTTTTAATTTTATAAGGCACGGCTCACATTAATAACATTATATGCCCCCGGGGCATAACTCAAAAACCTTGCCTTGAGGGTTGTGGGGGAGTGACCTCCTCAAAAACCTCTTTTCTAATTGAAAAACAACTACCCTGAGCAAAATTGCTATCTCCAAAGTTTGCTTGGATGGGTTTGGGGGAATGATGGGCGTGGGAGAGGGCTAGTTGCCCTCAAATCCCTTTCAACTATTTAAAAGGGGACTAGCCACTCCGACTTCCCATCGAATGAGCCCTTTTCGAAGTTTCTACGACAACTCCTTCGATACGAAGTGCCCGGGTATAAAGAACCAAAAAACAACACATTGTGCCCACATCGTTCTTTACTTAGGCAGCCCTAGCGCGCTGCCTATGATATCCTGAATGTGAAAAAGTGCGTTTGGTAGGCAAAAGAAGCTTGTTTAAGAATCTATGTTTATTTTCTTAAAAAAGAAGTTGTGGACTAAATCGATATATTTTTATAAGTCTTATTTCGTATAAACACTTTTGTAAAAACATTTGTGTTTTTAAGAAGTATTTTATATGTTAGAAGTATTTTATATGTTTTAAAAGCCTTTCCTGATTTTTAAGAATTATTTTGTATTTTGTAAGAACACAACCATGCATTACCATCAATCGTCAATGAAAATCAAGTAGTCAGTATTATAGATATGACAAAATTTTCTGGATACCTTTCAAGGTAAATCAACTACAACGTTTAAGAGACAAATATTAATAAGAATTGCTGCTAACAATAATAATTATTATTACTGCTAAATAGGGTTTTGATGTATGCTTAGTGGATGATACCATGAGCGCCCATAAGCTGAATTTCAGGAGGGGGGGTTTACCTGGTCTAATTGTAACATCCAATGCTGTATAATAGAAATCTCAAAACAAAAATACAAAATATAAAGTAGAATCATTCAGCCAGGGGGGGCTGGAGCTCTCCACAGTCCCCCGTATGGGCGCCCATTGATGATACCCAATGCCTTTTCAGTGAATGAGGCTTTTAATACACATTAAAAAATCTTACTGCTATAAGGCTCAAAATATTTTGGTCTATATTACGAATCCGCCATTTAAAATATCTAAAAAAGTTCGAACACTGGAATGTCTCATCAAAATTGCACTGATTCTTAAGTGTTTTATTTAAGTTATTTTAGAAATAAACTTGCCTCTTAAACTTACTTCATATGGGAAAACTTGGGCTCTGGGAAACTTAGCGGAAGATACTCAATACTTTTTCAAAATGTATATATATTAAATTTGAGTAGATATAATTAATAAAAACCAAAGAGAGGATTAGGGGCTATAGTAGACAACTAGTAAGTTGGCTACTAGTTTCTCACTTGCTTGCACTATATACTTGCTTGTAATATTTGCCTACTCTTAACGAGTAAAAGAAACCGCCAAAACCTCTAAGAAAAACGTACCTAGATCTTTACCTTTTGGATGGTATGCAAAAAAAGTTTTTTTTTTTAATATAATACACAATATATGTGAGTTTTGTCAATGTAAGCCACGGGCTCTAAGGGAAGTTTATTGGACCATACTAAATATTTTTTTTTTAAATATACATTCATTAAATTTGGCTTAATAAGAATATTTTTCATTTAATTTTCATTTCAAAACAATTTTTGGAATTGTCAATAATTGTTTTTAATGAAAATTAATCAGATAATTAGTGGCTAACGGCGATACCTCTATTTAAAAAAATGCGCCTTGACCTCTACCTCCTGGGTGGTGTGGAAAAGAGGTCGTGTGAAAAATGATTTTCTTTGATTTTTTTTTAGTTTGAAGAAACATTGCCAAAAAAAGAAGGCTGAAAAAGAGAACAAGGAGGTTGTCTAAAAAAGAGTAGCGAATCGGGAAGAGCTGGAACCAATCAGGAATCAAGTTGCACTATACTTCATCCTTTTAAAGACATTAATTAAAAAAACTTTTTCCACAAAATAAGTTTTTCAAAGAAAAGTATAGAACTCCATTAAACAAAAAATGAGCAAAAATAAAATCAAATAATCTACCAAGCGTTAAACTACCACAAATCAGCATCGATAAATAAATGAAACCCAAAACGAGCAAAAATTACAATTAATAACCGAGTCAAAGTCAAAACGAGCGGAAATTAATATAAGTTGGGCTCAAAACCCCTATGCCTTCCCAAGGCCAGAACATAATTTGCACTTTACTGAAAAAAATATAAATGTTTTTAATTTTATAACTTTAACTAATCAAATATCATTAACATCTGGACTAATAAATATTAGCAAATGTATATTAAACTGACAACGCACATTCATTTGTATTTTTTTCAGTAAAGTGCAAATTATGTTCTGGCCTTGGGAAGAGATAGGGATTTTAAACCCAACCTATGTTAATTTCTGCTCGTTTTGAGTTTGAATCGATTATTTATTGTAATTTCTGTTCGTTTTGGGTTTTATTTATTTATCGATGCTGATTTGTGGTAGTTTCACGCTTGGTAGATAATTTGATTTTATTTTTTTTTCATTTTTGTTTAATGGAGTTCTTTAATTTTCTTTGAAAAACTTATTTTGTGGAAAAAGTTTTATTAATTAAGTTCTGTTCGTTTTATATTGACATAGTCTTTTCAGGAAGAAAGAAAATAATACTATAAATCTTTTCGTTTTTTAAGAATTTATAGTTTGGCCTGCTATTTGTATGCTGGAGAAAAATTTTCAGTACTTTTTAACAACATACATCCTTTTAAAAATCTGGACACAAATAGTAGTGTTTCATTTAGTTTCGTACCTCCTTTAGTTGACCTGAAATGGAAAACTTGATACCATTCACAAAAAAAATCTGTTTACTTTCTTTGACAGGTTGGATACACTTGCACTATTTTGATTTGGTTAAATTTTGAGAGCAGAAGCAGCCCCAAAAGTTTGAACATAATACCCTCAGTCGTTCTTGGGATACTGCTGAGATGCCTTATTGGGAATTAGCATTAACACAGTGCATTTTGATTTAATCTTATGGAAATATTTTGTATTAAAACATCCAGGCAATTGGGAGAGTGGGCATGGGAAAAAGATAGGTTGTTCTCAAGCCGCTGTTGACAATTAAAATGAGCCATATAGCCTTCTATTTTAAGTTAAAATAACTTTGTTCGATACTCCCACTGCAAATCCTTCAACAAGCCACGCCCTGGTCTAAACAACAATAACAGCAACAAAATAATACCTTATATCCACATCGATCTTTACTATAAAAGTGTCAAGCTTTCCAATTACTTTCGACTATTAAAAAGGGCACTAGGCCTTTCGAATTCCAATCGAATGAGCATTTTTCGAGTTTCTACGACAACACTTCATATAAACACCTTATATGGCCCCAGGGCATAAATTACAACGCTTACCCTTAGGGCCGTGAGGGTGGTTGTCACCCTCTAAGACCTAATTTCCAGAACTTTCAACTACGTTACACAAAATGGCAATTTAAAAATTTTGAATGGATGTGTCTGGGAAAATGGTGGGTGTGAGAGGGGCGTTAGTCTTTCTCCAATCACTTTCAACTATTAAAAAAGCCACTAGCCCTTTCAATTTCCAATCGAAAAAGCCCCTTTTGAAGTTTCTACAACAACTCGTTCAATATGAAGCGCCCTGGTCTAAAAGATAGACCAAAAAAATAAAATAAAATAAATAATACACGACAACGCTTTTAATAAAAACTTTATATGCCCCCAAGGAATAACTTACAACCCTCGCTCTGAGGGGTGGGGGAGGGTTTGTCATCCTGACAGACCTAACTTCGAAAACTTTCTACTATGATGAACACAATGGCTATCTGAAAATTTTAATTGGATGGGTTTGGGGGAATGATGGGCGTAAGAGAGGGGTTAGTTACCGTCCAATCACTTTCAACTATTGAAAAGGGCACTATTCCTCTCAATTTCCAACTGAATGAGCCCCTTTTAAAGTTTTTACGACAACCCTATCATTAAAAACCTTATATGCCCCTTGGGCATAACTTAAAACCTTTGCCCTGGGGACTCTCGGGGGTTTGTCATCCTTAAATACATTATTTCCAGAACTTTCAACTATGTTGAACAAAATAACTATCTCACAATTTTGATGTGTTTAGGGAAATGGCGGGCGCAAGAGTGGTGTCAATCACTCTCCACTCACTTTCAACTATTAAAGAGGGAATTTAAATTTCCGATCAAATGAGCCCCTTTTGAAATTTCTCCAACAAATTTCTTTATAAGCCTCATATGTCCCCAGGGCACAAATTATAACCCTTGCACTGAAAGCTCTGACGGGGTTTTTATCCTAAAAGACCTAATTTACAGAGCTTTCGACTACGTTGAACAAAATTAATATCTCAAAATTTTGATCGGATATGTTTGGGGAAATGGTGGGCGTCGAAGGGGTGTTTGCTGCCTTCCAATCACTTTCGACTATTATAAAGGGAACTAGCTATTTCAATTTCCACTCGAATGTGTCATTTTTGAAGTTTCTACGACGACGCGTTCAGTAAAAGCCTTATATGCCCCCAGGGCATAACTTACAACCCTTATCCTGAGGGCTCTGGGGGGGGGTCCTCCTCAAAAACATAGTTTCTATCTGGAATTACAAAACACTGAATAAAATGGCTATCTAAAAATTTTGAATGGATGTGTTTGGGGAAAAGGTGGGCGAGAGAGGGGGGCTAGTTTCCCTTAAATCACTTTCAACTGTTAAAAAGGGCACTAGAGTCCAATCGAATGAGCCCTTTTTCAAGTTTCTACGACAAAGATTTCAATAAAAACTTATATACCCCCAGGGCATAACTTATAACCCTTGCTCTGAAGACTGTGGAGGGGAGTGTCCTGCTCAAAGGTATAATTTTCTGAACTTTAACTGCGTGAATGGCTATCTCAAAATTTTTATTGGATGTGTTTGGGGAAATGGTGGGCGTGGAAGGGGCCTTCCAATTGCCTTCCAATTACTTTCGACTATTAAAAAGGGCACAAGCCATTACAATTTCTAATCAAATGAGCCCTTGTTGAAGTTTCTACGACAACACGTTCTATGAAAACTTTATATGCCCCCAAGGCATAAATTACAACCCTTTTCCTGAGGGCTGTGAGGAGGTAGTCATCCTCAAAGACCTAATTTCCAGAACTTAAAACTACGTTGAACAAAATGACTATCTCAAAATTATGATTGGATTTGTTTGGGGGAATAATGGGGTGGGGGGGCTATTTGCCCTCCAATCACTTTCGACTATTAATAGGGTACTAGCCCTTTGAATTTACAATCGAATGAGCCTGTTTTGAAGTTTTTACGACAACGCCTTCTATAAAAACCTTATATGCCCCCAAGCCATAACTTAAAACCCTTGCCCTTGAGGGTTGTGAGGGAGTGTCCTCCTCAAAAACATATTTTCGATCTGGAAAACAGCTATGCTGAAGAAAATGGCTATCTCAAAATTTTGATTGGTTGTGTTTGGGGGAATGATGGGCGGGGGGGGGGGGCTAGCTGCCCTCTAATTACTTTCGAATATTAAAAAGGGCACTAGCCCTTTGAGCTTCCAGTAGAATGAGCCTGTTTTGAAGTTTTTATGACAAACCCTTCTATAAAAACCTTACATGCCCCCAGGGCATAAATTAAAATCCTTGCTCTGAGGGTTGTGGGGGAGTGTCCTCCTCAAAAACATATTTTCTATCTGGAAATCAACTACGCTGAACAAAATGGCTATCTCAAAATTTTGATTGGATGTATTTGGAGGAATGATGGGAGGGGGGGGCTAGTTGCCCTCCAATCACTTTCCACTATTAAATAGGGTACTAGCCCTTTGAATTTCCAATCGAATGAGCCTGTTTAGAAGTTTCTACGACAACGCCTTCTATAAAAACCTTTTATGCCCCCAGGCCATAACTTCAAACCCTTGCCCTGAGGGCTGTGGGAGAGTGTCTTTCTCAAAAATATATTTTCTATCTGGAAATCAACTACGCTGAACAAAATGGTTATGAACAAAAAGCGTGGGTGGGGGGGGGGGCTAGTTGCCCTCCAATCACTTTCGACTATTAAATAGGGTACTATCCCTTTGAATTTCCAGTTGAATGAGCCTGTTTTGAAGTTTCTACAACAACACCTTCTATAGAAACCTTATATGCCCCCAGGCCATAACTTAAAACCCTTGCCCTGAGGGCTGTGAGGGAGTGTCTTCCTCAAAAATATATTTTCTATCTGGAAATCAACTACACTGAACAAAATGGTTATGAACAAAAAGCGTGGGGGGGGGGGCTAGTTGCCCTCCAATCACTTTCGACTATTAAATAGGGTACTATCCCTTTGAATTTCCATTCGAATGAGCCTGTTTTGAAGTTTCTACGACAACACCTTCTATAAAAACCTTATATGCCCCCAGGGCATAACTTAAAACCCTTGCCCTGAGGGTTGTGAGGGAGTGTCCTCCTCAAAAACATATTTTCTATGTGGAAATTAACTAGCCTACGCTGAACAACATGGCTATCTCAAAATGTTGATTGGATGTGTTTGGGGGAATGATGGGCGTGGGGGGGGGCTAGTTGCCCTCCAATTACTTTCGACTAGTAAAAAGGGCACTAGCCACGCCCATTTCCAATTCAATGAGCCCTTTTCGAAGTTTCTAGGACAACTCCTTCGATACGAAGTGCCCAGGTGAAGAAAAAACACATTGTGCCCACATCGTTCTTTACTTAGGCAGCGCTAGCGCGCTACCTATCAAACAGTTCGTGGTAACGAACTGTAAGTAAGGAGCGACCCGGCTCAATGGTAACCGAAACTCTAAAAAACAGAATTTTGATAGCAATAGAAACATTAAAAGAATCAAATTTTTATTCTGATTTCAAATATATAAGTTTCATTAAGTTTAATTATACCCATCAACAGTTACGTGCCCGAGAAAATTTGGCTGATTTTCGAAAAAAGGGGGAAAGACCCCCTAAAAGCTATAGAACCTTAATGAAAATAACACCATCATATTCAGCGTATCAGATAACCCTACTGTAGAGGTTTAAAGCTCCTATATACAAAAATTGGTAATTTTGCATTTTTTGCCATAATAAATATCACGGTTTGTTGTTTATTTGTTTGTTTGTTTGTTTGTTTTTTTTTTTTTTTTTCCCCAGGGGTGATCGTATCGACCCAGTGGTCCTAGAATATCGTGGGAGGGCTCATTGGAACGGAAATCAAAAGTTCTAGTGCCCTTTTTAATTGACCAAAAAAAATGGAGGGCAACTAGGCCCCCTCCCACGCTCATTTTTTTCCCAAAGTCACCCGATCAAAATTTTGAGATAGCCATTTTGTTCAGCATGGTCGAAAATATGATAAAAATGTCTTTTAGGATGACTTGATCCCCCAAAGTCCCCAGGGGGAGGGCTGAAAGTTATGAACTTTACTCAATGTTAACATATAGTATTGGTTATTGGGAAGTATACAGACTTTTTCAGAGGAGATTTTTTCTGGTAGGTGGGGGAAGGAGAGGGTGGGGGGCTATATGGAAGGATCTTTCCATGAAGGACGTTGTCATGGGGGCAGGGACATTGCTATGACGGGGGCGCCGGATGTCCCAGCATTATTAAAGAGAAAGATCAGGAATTAAATAAAAAAAAACAAGTTTTTCAACTGATCAACTGATTGTGATTAAGAGGTCATTTTTAAAGAACTGGAAAAAAAAATTCGAACTATAGTTTAAAGAGCAGGGTATTGACTAGGGGGCGAACCCCCTAATATACGTGTTAAAAATTTATGAATATAGAAGTTCGTTACGTAAGTTAATTCTAAGTTACGTATATTTATTACTAATATCCTAATTTTTTTTTTGTACGTCAGAACCTAATTTAGAGACAGCCATTTAGCAAAAGAAAAGTAAAATTTTTATGCAAATTTTGTTTACTTATTCAATGACGGCGAGCCAAAACAAAAGCTGCATTAACTAAAAAACGATCAGAAATTAAATAAAAAAAACAAGTTTTTTAAACTGAAAGTAAGGAGCGACATTAAAACTTAAAACGAACAGAAATTATTCCGTATATGAAAGGGCTGTCCCCTCCTCAACGCCTCGCTCTTTACGCTAAAGTTTTTTATTGTTTTAAAAAATAAAGTTGTGAGACAGAGTCAAACTTTAGCATAAAGAGCGAGGCGCTGAGGAGGGGACAGCCCCTTTCATATACGGAATAATTTTTGTTCGTTTTAAGTTTTAATGTCGCTCCTTACTTTCAGTTTAAAAAACTTGTTTTTTTTATTTAATGATAGGAAGAAACCGGTGACGACGGTGGCGGCAA
This sequence comes from Artemia sp. Qi Xiang Cuo, assembly GCF_049724085.1. Taxonomy (NCBI): domain Eukaryota; kingdom Metazoa; phylum Arthropoda; class Branchiopoda; order Anostraca; family Artemiidae; genus Artemia; species Artemia sp. Qi Xiang Cuo. The sequence continues at coordinate 24,264,191 of NC_142813.1, forward strand.
CGTTCTTATGTTCCAAAGACACAATCGCGATGAAATTTCCTACGTCGCCGCACTTGCCAGCAAGTCATTGTCTATTCCTGCGACTAGTGTGACCACAGAAAGACTATTTTTGGTGGTAGGCCTGATAGTGACTATGATAGTGACTTAGAAAAGAAATGGCCTCAGTCCACACAGAGTGGATAAGTTGATTTTCATTCACGGTAACTATAGTCACATCCCGCAGTTCTAATATACTTCTGAAGTTTGCCTGAAGGAGTTTTTTTTCGACGCACTAATATTTAAAGAAAAATGATGAATTTTGATACGGTATTCGAACTTTTGTATACAGCAATTTTTGTGGAATAAAAATAATGCTAATTTTGATTATTAATTCTGTTAAAAAAGCATAGCTCTTAGATTTTTCAACTATTCTGCAAGGATTCTGAAATGCCACATTCATTTTTACCAGATTTCCACTTCTCTTGATGAATGATGAAGAAGACCAGCATCCAGCCAGTGCCTCACAAAGTTTCTACCTCATGAATAGGTAGAATATCTTGTAAATAAAAATTTGATTTGAGGAAGACTAAAATCTATTCTATAAATCATATACAACAACTTTCTATATAAACTTTTTATGCCCCCAGGGCATAACTTACAACCCTTGCACTGAGGGTTCTGAGGGGGTTATCATCCTAAAAGACCTAATTTCCAAAACTGGCAACTACGTTAAACAAAATGAATATCTCAACATTTTGATTGGATATGTTTGGGAAAATGGTGGGCGTGAGAGGGGCGTTAGTCGCTATCCAATCACTTTCAACTATTAAAAAAGGCACTAGCCCTTTCAATTTCCAATTTAATGAGCCCTTTTGAAGTTTCTACGACAACACTTTCAATAAAAACCTTATATGCCCCCAGGGCATAACTTAAAACCCTTGCCCAGAGGGCTATGGGGGGAGGGGTTGTCATGCTTAAAGACCTAATTTCCAAAACTTTCAACTACGTTGAATAAAATGGCTATCGAAAAATTTTGATTGGGGGTGCTTAAGTAAATGTGGGGAGTGAGAGAGGGGTTAGCTGCCCTTAAATCCATTTCGAATATTGAAAAGGACACTTGCCTTTGGAATTTCAAATCGAATGAGCCCCTTTTCAAGTTTCTAGGAGAAAAATTTAAAAAAGAACCTTATATGCACCCAGGGCATAACTTATAATCCTTGCCCCGAGGGCTGTGGGGGAGTGTCCTCCTCAAAAATATGATTTCTATCCGGAAATCAACGACCCTGAACCAATTGGCTATCTCAAAATTTTTATTGGATGTGTTTGGGGAAAAGATGGGTGTTGGGGGGGCTAGTTGCCCTCCAATCACTTTTGATTATTAAAAAGGGCACTAGCCCTTTGAATTTCCAGTCGAATGAGATTTTATTGAAGTTTCTACGACAATACCTTCTTTAAAAACCTTATATACTCCCAGGGGATAACTTAGAACCCTTGCCCTGAGGGATGTGGGGGAGTGTCCTCCTCAAAAACAAATTTTGTATCAGGAAATCAATTACGCTGAACAAAATGGCTATCTCAAAATTTTGATTGGATGTGTTTGGGGGAATGAAGGGTGTGGGGGGGGGGGCTAGTTTCCCCCCAAACACTTTCGACTATTCAAAAGGGCACTAGCCCTTTGAATTTCCAATCGAATGAGCCTGTTTTGAAGTTTCTACGACAACGCCTTTTATAAAAACTTTATATGCCCCCAGGGCATAACTTAAAACCCTTGCCCTGAGGTTTGTGGGGGAGTGTCCTCCTCAAAAACATATTTTCTATGTGTAAATCAAATACGCTGAACAAAATGGCTATCTCAAAATTTTGATTGGATGTGTTGGGGGGAATGATGGGCGGGGGGGGGGCAAGTTGCCCTCCAATCACTTTCGACTATTAAAAGGGGTACTAGCCCTTTGAATTTCCAATCGAATGAGCCTGTTTTGAAGTTTCTACGACAACGCCTTCTATAAAAACCTTATATGCCCCCAGGGCATAACTTGAAACCCTTGCCCTGAGGAATGTGGGGGAGTGTCCTCCTCAAAACATATTTTCTATCTGGAAATCAACTACGCTGAACAAAATGGCTATCTTAAAATTTTGATTGGCTGTGTTTGGGGGAATGATGGGCGTGGGGGGGGGGCGCTAGTTGCCTTCCAATCACTTTCGACTATGAAAAAGGGTACAGTTCCTTTGAATTTCCAATCGAATGAGCCTTTTGAAGTTTCTACGACAACACTTTCAATAAAAACTTCATATGCCCCTAGGGCATAACTTACAACCCTTGCACTGAGGGCTCTGAGGGGGTTATCATCCTAAAAGACAAAATTTCCAGAACTTTCAACTACGTTGAACAAAATGGATGTCTCAAAATTTTAATTCGATGTGTTTGGGGAAATGGTTGGCGCGAGAGGGGCGTTAGTCGCTGTCCAATCACTTTCAACTATTAAAAAAGGCAATGGCCCTTTCAATTTCAAAGCTATTGAGCCCGTGTGTAGTTCCTACGACAACACTTACTATAAAAACTGGACATGCCCCCAGGGAATAACTGACAGTCCTGGTCCCGAGGCCCGTGGGGGGAGGGGTTGTGATCCTTAAAAGTCTAAAGATAAGATCTTCCCACAAGGTGATATAAAACGGCTATCTAAAAATTTTAATTGTATATGCTTGGGGAAAAGGTGGAAGTGAGAGGGGGGTTAGTTGCCCTCAAATCACTTTCGACTATTAAAAAGAGTACTAGTCCTTTGAATTTCAAATCGAATGAGCCCTTTTTGAAGTTTCTACGACAAAGATTTCAATAAAAACCTTATATGCCCCCAGGGCATAATTTATAATCCTTGCCCTGAGGGTTGTGGGGGAGTGTCCTCCTCAAAAATATGTTTTCTATCTGGAGATCAACTACCCTGAACAAAATGGCATGGCCCCCACACCCAGAATGATGGGGATGGGGAGGGCTAGTTGCCCTCCAATCACTTTCGACTATTAAAAAGGGCACTAGCGCTTTGAATTTCCAGTCGAGTGATTTTTTATTGAAGTTTCTACGACAACGCCTTATTTAAAAGCCTTATATACCCCGAGGACATAACCTAAAACCCTTGGGGGGAGTGTCCTCCTCAAAAACATATTTTCTATCTGGAAATCAACTACGCTGAACAAAATGGCTCTCTCAAAATTTTGATTGGATATGTTTGGGGGAATGAAGGGCGTGGGGGCTAATTGCCCTCCAATCACTTTCGACTATTAAAAAGGGTACTAGCCTTTCTTATGCAAGGGATAGTTGTATAAGCTTTAGAGGTGGCTTATTTTCCTGAAATCGGAAGCTCTAGCTCCCTTTTAAGAGTCAATAGTGATGAAGGTGAGGTAGCCCCCCCCCACCCAACTACCATTGTTTTTACCAAATGTATCTGATTGAAATTGTGCGATTGCAATTTTGTTTTAAATAGTCCAAAGAATATATAAAAATGCCTCCAGGGTTGGCACCCCCCCCCCCCCAAGGGCCCTGGGGATCTGTTAAGCTTTAAGTAAGGGCTTTAAGTTATGCTCTGGGGGCATATAAGGTTTTTATGGAACGGGTGGTCGTACTAAATTCAGATGGGTTTCATTTGATTTTTAATTGGAAGTTATAGTGCCCTTTCTAAGAGTCAAAGTGATTTGAGAGACCTTCCCCTGGCCCATCATTTCCCATGACAAACATCCAAACAAAGTTTTGAGACGTCGATTCTTTCAGCATTGTTGAAAGGTTCAGTAATTATCCATAGCAATAGTTGTAGCAGCATTAGTAGCATTAGTAGCAGTATGCAAATAGCACCTTTTTTTTCAACATCCTTCAACACACGATGAAATTTTAACTTAATTCCATCAACCGGTCCTGAAGCATTGCTGATACGTCCTCTTGACAGCCTTTATGGACATAGTGTGTTTCGATTTATTTCGATACGGCTACAATATTGCCCAAAATATTTGCCTTTATACCCTTAGGTTTATTAGTAGTAGTAGTAGCACCAGTAGTTATAGTAGTAGCAGTAGGAGTGCAGTTAATAGTTGTAGTCTTAGCTTTCGTAGCAGTAGTAGTAATAATAGTAGCTGTAGTAGTAGTTGTAGGAGTAGAAGCAGTAGCATTATTATGCAAATTTTGTCTTTTGGTTAGTTCAACACCCCCCACAACAAGCGTTGTATGTTTAAATTTTACACTCGGAACCGTTCCTAAGACATTGCTGATATACCCTTTTGACAACCTGCATACGGATGGCAGGTTGTCATCCGTACAACAGAAATATTCTCTGAAAATTTCACCTAACTAGTCAGAAAACTAGTCAGGAGACACGTGCGTATACATTTAATGCTGCTTTGACGGTTACTGTAAGTAACGACACTAATGGTATGAAGCTGAAACTTTTGGGGAACATTTAAGAGGAACTTCAATTAAGCGAAAAACTATATGCATGCAGGTATTAAAAGGACATACAAGCAATATAGGACATATAAGTACATAGGCAGCGATGCTCTATCATAGCTAGTAATACCATTGATGTTTTAAAGGAGCTATTTGATTAAAAATAAAATTTCTAGTGCCCTTTTAAGTCTCATAAGCGATTGGAGGGCAATCAGCGCCCCCTTTAGCTCATAATTTCTAGACGCTTCCAATCAAAATTTTAAGACAGCATATTTGTTCAGCATAGCTGAATAAACTAGTAACTATGTCTCTAGGATTATTGGGTTAGTAAACCCCTCCAAGGTTATGTCTTTTGCCCATTATTCTTAAACAATAAATGTTGCTTTAAAATTAAATCAAAACGCACTGTTCGTATGCTGGGTGGCAATAAGACATTTCAGCAATATGCCAAGAATGACTGAGGGTAAGAAGGTTCAGCGCTACTTCTTTTACTACTTCTGCTCTTAAAAAATTACTAAATCAAAAGAGTGTAAGTGTATCATGGCTGTAGAAGAGAATAGATATAATTTTTTTGAGAATGGTATTAAGTTTTATTTATCAGGTCAACTAAAGGATGTATATGATTAAATTAAACATTAATATTTGCGTCATGATATTCAAAAGGGTTTATGTTATTTAAATTGCTGAAAAGTGTTTCCAGCATACAAATACCAAGCCAAACAATAAATTCTTAAGAAAAACCGGAAAAATTCAAGCTGTTATTTTCTTTTTCCCTGAAAAAGATTATGTCAAAATAAACGAACAGAAATTAATTAAAAAAAACTATTCCACAATATAAGTTTTTCAAAATAAAGTAAAGAACTCCATTAAACCAAAAATGAACAAAAATAGAATAAAATAATATATCAAGCATACAACAACCACAAATCAGCATCAATAAATGAATGAAACCCAAAACGAAAATAAATTAATATAAATAACCGAGTCAAAGTCAAAACGCACAGAAATCAACATGAGTAGAGTTCAAAACCCCTATGCTTTCTAAAAGCCAGAATTAAATTTAAACTTTACTGAAAAAAATTCAAATGAACGTGTGTTGTCAGTTTAATACATATATACTGATATTTAGTACTTAAAATTTTAATTAATTTTTGATTTCTTTAAGTTATAAGAGTGAAAACATTTAAAAGTATCTTGAGATTTTGTTTTGATCCGTGATACATTGAAGTTGATGCCTGAATTTTTTAGGTAAACTACAAAAACTTCTGAGGGAAAGATTTTCAGGCTCAAAAGACATAGCGTGAAAAGTGAAGGTGCAAAACAAGAATAATCAATTCAGTAAGGTAGAGTAATTTACTCCACCTACCAGGAGTTCCTCCAAAAGTAACGGCTTTTTTTCGAACAACACACGTTGTATGTCTTCTTCGCTTTGAGATTAGATTATCACTGTGTTTCCTTTTATGCCATCTATTTTTTTTAACAATAAGCTCATAAATCGCTGAAATGTTGGTCTAAGATACCATTGTATCCACCAAGAACGAATATCTGGTCCTTGTATAAAAAGGCTGAATGACTTAGCCTTCCAATAGGGGAGACTGAGGAATTTTCCACCACAGGTTTATGCCACTGGGACTCTTTGCTGTCAAATACATACATTGTGTTATCATAATCTACTGACAATCTGATGACATCAACAAATCCTACTGAAAAGTCTCTTGAAAGTGTTAAGCTGCTTCTTCCACCAAAAAAAAAAAAAATAAACACAGTGACCATAAGCTGTTGCTGAATGAAAATATCTCCCTGTAGGAGTAACACCTCGAGTGACTACAGTTCTCCAAGTCATGCCTGGTATATGGAGGGAAATTATGTCTGGTGAATTTTAATATTCTTTAATATCTAATCCAACAAAAATAAACATCGTATCATCAATAAGAGTAGTATTGTAAATTTTTCTATCATTAGGCAGCTTTTTTCAAAAAGTGTTTTTTTAACTTTTGGTTACTATGAGCTGCGGTTCGCCTTTTACTAGGATGCAGCTAGAGGTGCAACAATGATAAATTACAAACAGGAAAATGCGTACGGCTGTTCTTAGTTTGAATTGTGACAGACGATTCTCAGAGAATCAGGCAGTAAAGTAAGTCAAATATGGCACCATATCCTAGTAAAAAAACTTTTGATTTGTTCTTTACTAGGTGTCAGCTATCTCTTCAGCCATGATACCAATGAAACTTGCATATTACCTATTTATCATGAACTAAAGTGATCCCTTATGTGAGATACGTAAATATAGTTCACTCTTCAATATAATCATATTATAATTATGAGGTCATAACCAATGTTCTCAGAGGTAAGGTCATAATATAGCGTTTTTCTATTTACGTCATATTTCTAATAAAACTATGACGACTTTCATTATCTAGTATATGAAAATGCAGTTCTCTGTAAAACCATTGATTTTGTTCTCAATGTTTCTTTTTCTATTACAAAAGCACGTAGAGGTGACAAATTCTTGATGTTAATAACATAAGCTACTACAGTGTTATAGAAAAATTTAGTTTTTCGTAAAAAATGATTATATTTAAAAAATAAGTTTTTTAACTACAAAAGTCACTTCATGTGTCACTACAAAAGGCACTAGACTTGTCATTTTTTTTCGAGGTTGTAGTTACCACTGCAACCCAGAAAAAAAACAAAGTTGCTGTCGATGTATAAATTCGTGGTTTCAGCCACTTTTCTTTTTTTTCAAGCCAATAGATTTTCCTCGTTATTCAAGCCAAGGGACTGTAAGTTTTCTATACAGAGGTTTCGGACACGGTGGTTCTAATTAGACCCCGGCGCCGCACCGACGGATCGACCGAACGCCGCCGACGAGACTTCCGGTCGAACGCCGCCGAAGTGTCATTCCGCCGCCGGCAGAGGCGGTGGTGTTCGGTCGATTTCAAATTAATTTTGCGGCAATTCTTTATTGCGTCAACCGCAAAGTCGGAGCTTTTTCTTCTCGTGTAGTTTAGTGTTTCGATTTGAATGATTAGAAATCAAGCAGGGCTTGCACTATCCCGAATTTTCGAGTATTTTCCCAAAAATCTATGCGTCACCCCGAAAAAAAATTTGGTTCCCCGAATCCCCGAAAATCATGCAATCACGGTGCCACCCATAACGATTTATCCCCATTGACTTTCCCTGACAAATATTACTTTGAATACCATAATTCTTCACTACTCTCTTGTTCATTAATTTTCGTCTCTTTTGTTACTTTGCATAATAACGAAACAGATGCAATGTGCAATTGCAAATATTTTAATATACACAGTTCTTCTAATGTTGACAAAAAAAAATCGTCTTTATGAAATGAGCTCAAGCTATTTCTGATGCAGTTTCTTAATCACTATTTCTTACATCAATCGTAGTCAAAAATTTTGTTTTCAAGTTTAAAGGAATTAAAGAACGCATTCACTACTATACAGCTTCAGCCTTCAGTTGGATTTTGAAATTGACAGCGGAGAGATTGTTTCTACAGCTGAATTGCAAATTTGTATTTTTTTTTTGCTGTTTATAGATAAGATTTTCTTAATGTTTAATACTCAATTGTTGAACCCTGATAGAAAATACAATCTTCTTTCTGAAACATTTTTACCCCCCCCCCCAAAAAAAACCTTCTATTGAGACAAAATTTAGCTATAAACTAAGCTATGTACAAGGCTGGGGAATCAAAGCTTGAACCGGAAGTTACCCCAAAAATATGCTTCATAAATAAATTGTAAATTATTGCCTATAGGGGGGGATAGGGGGCTATCATTTTTAAATGATAATACCTCATTTTTTTTATTGAAAGCAGGGATGTCAAAAAGATAATTATTTTTTTCATTTAAAGGGAGACAGAAGAAAATGATATCAAATTCCCTGGGAAACCATTGAAATATTTTGATAGACCCAGGGCCCCCCATTAGGACTTGGCTATTTAGCGATTTCTCATAGGCTACTGGCCTAATTTGGCTTTTTTGTGTGCTCCCTTTTAATTAGATTCTTTGGATCTTATTGAATGCCACGGCGAATCTATGACTCAGTTTTCCAATAATTTGAGTTATATCTGAATAATTTCGACATTTTTGTTGTTGTCTTTGCATCCCTTTACTCATACTCTCAATTTTATTTCAAGGAACACTAAGCTGTTTAACATTATTTTGCGTGTTTGTTTGAACCAGTTAAGTATTAAGTAAATTATTTTCTAATGAAAGCTGAGACGGTATCCTATCAAGGTGGTATCCAGAGAGGGGGGGGGTAGGGAGGTATTACTTTTAAATGATAATATCTCGAATTTTTTTTATTGAAAGCAGGGATCCCAAAAAGTTAATTTTTTTTTAATTTAAAGCAGAAACGGCATCCTATCAAGGTGGTATCCCGTTGGGGGGGGGGGGGTAGTGAGCTATCATATTTAAATGATAATACCTCGATTTTTTTTAAAGCAGGGGTGCCAAAAAGTAAATTATTTTTTTTTATTTAAAGCAGAGACGTTATCCTATCAAGATGGTATCCAGAGGGGGGGGGGCATAGGGAGTTATTATATTTAATTGATAGTACCTTGATTTTTTCTTTATTGAAAGAAGGGATGCCAAAAAGTTGAAAAGTTGACAAAAATTAACACGATTTTCGTGAGTTATACTTGATACAGCACTAGCATGGTTTTGGCGTCCTAAAGGAAAGGGACATATGCGTCCAACTCGTTTTTTTTTCTTATCGATGAAACGAGTTTACTTTGAAAACATTCATTCATAAGTACCAGGCAGATTCACACTAAAACGAATTGGTGTGACGAAAGCAATATCGACATCCCCACCTAACATTGCACTCGAGTGACAATGGCTCCCTTTGTCCAGTTCCCAAGTTACATTAAAAGGCCAGGTCATAATAAAAAATTTCAATTTGGGGGGTTCAAGGAGGAGTCTTTGACAGTCTTAAGACCTCAGGGTGCTAGATGTTGCAATGTTCTTAAGTATCTACAAGGGTTTAAAAAAATCAATCACCCCACAAATGATTACCAAAAATATGCACAAATATAACAAATGTAACATTTGGAATATTATAACACTTTTTTCAAAGCTTTGAAGAACAGCAAAAAAGGCTAAATACCCCTAACTACGCTTAAAAGCTATTTAAAAAAAAACTCTTTGGAGATTTCCATGGAAATGACCATAGCAGAAGCTTTGAGCCTGGGTGGGGATCAAAGAGGAGTCTTTGAGTATTTTGACCACATGTGACTTATTGTTGCGACTTTCTTAAATTTGGTAATTTTTGTGAGCATTTGGAAATCAAAGCTTAAACTCAATAACTGATACTAAGTGTCCTAACATTTTGCTTGGATTAAAAGTGACGAACTAGGATGAAAATCCCAACAACCTCCTGGAGCTACTTCAGTTTCCATATTATTTCATTTAATTAAATTTAAAACGGATGAGTGTTTCATTTTTTAGCTAAGAAAATAGCTGGCACTTCGTTTTTCTTCATACCGAATAAACCATTAAGTGTATTTTGTTTCATTGTAATTGAAAAGTTCTCATGTGAAGTGTTCATCATGTATTTTTCAATTTGATAAATTTACTCCTTTTAGATGCAGTTTATAATTTGACTGATATTAGGTATTTATCTGTTTATAATTTGGAAAGAATCCCCAAAATAAAAAATGAATAATATCCAAAAGAGCAGCCAAAAGCAATAAAAAAGCAACAGTTCAGACTAATTCTAAACTACATATATTCCGTAAAGAAGCCAAACAAACTTAAAAATGTATTTTCTTTTTAATTGTTCATAAGGAATTGTTTTTAATAGAAGAAAGGCTACTGAGGACTCCCAAAGAGTAAAAAAAAAACAATCATAATAGTATACAGTAAATTAAACTGTTTTAAATTTGACAAAATAGATGTAGGCAAAGGGCATTATGAAAAAATTAAGCTTCCGAGTTCAAAGTTATATTCAAAGTTTTTACCCAGATAACTAACGAAATTTATGATATGGTATTTGAAGTTTTGTATGCAGTAATGCTCGATGAAAAAACTACTAATTTTGACAATTATCCAACAGTTGGTGGTAACGAACTGTAATTAAGGATCGACCCAGCTCAATTGTAACAGAAACTCTAAAAAAAGGATTTTTGATACCAGTAGATACACCAAAAGAATCATACTTTAATTATTTTTTAAAATATATAAGTTTCATCAAGTTTATTTTTAACCATCAAAAGTTACGCGCCTGAGAAAATTTGGCTGATTTTCGAAAAAAGGGGGAAAGACCCCCTAAAAGTTATAGAAACTTGATGAAAATCACACCATCATAATAAGCGTATCAGAGAACCTTACCGTACCGATTTCAAGCACCTATCTACAAAACTGCTTAATTTTGTATTTTTTGCCAGAATAAAGATCCCGGTCACGTGATTATTTGTTTTTTTTTTTTTTTTTTTCCCAGGGGTTTTCGTATTGATCCAGTGGGGCCATAATTTCATGGGAGGACTCTTTGGAACGTAAACTAAAAATTCTAGTGCCATTTTTAAGTGACTAAAAAAAATGCAGGGCAACTAGGCCCCCTCCCACGCTCATTTTTATCTCAGAGTCACCCAATCAAAATTTTGAGATTGCCATTTTGTTCAGCATGGTCGAAAATATTATAACTATGTCTCTTAGGATGACTTAATCCCTCGAAGCCCCCCAGGGGGAGGGCTGAAAGTTATGAACTTTACCCAATGTTTAACATATGCTATTGGTTATTGGGACCCGGCTCAACAGTAACCGAAACTCTAGAAAACGGTATTTCGATACAAATAGATACATCAAAAGAATCGAATTTTGATGCTGATTTCGAATATATAAGTTTCATCAAGTTTAATATCACCCATCAAAAGTTACGCGCCTGAGAAAATTTGGCTGATGTTCGAAAAAAGGGGGAAAGACCCTCTAAAAGTTATAGAACCTTAATGAAAATCCTACCATCATATTCTGCGTATCAGAGAACCCTATTGTAGAGGTTTCAAGCTCCTATCTACAAAAATGTGGAATTTTATATTTTTTGCCAGAAGAAAGATCACGGGTGCGTGTTTATTTGTTTGTTTTTTTTCCCAGGGGTGATAGTATCGACCCAGTGGTTCTAGAATATCGTGGGAGGGATCATTGGAATTGGAAATAAAGGATCTAGTGCCTTTTTTAAGTGACCAAAAAAATGGAGGGCAACTTGGCCCCCTCCCACCCTCATTTTTTCCCAAAATCACCTGATCAAAATTTTGAGTTAGCCATTTTGTTCAGCATGTTCGAAAATATTAGAAGTATGTCTTTTCGGATGACTTAATACCTCGACGTTCCCGGGAGGATGGCTGAAAGTTATGAACTTTACCCAATGTTAACATATAGTATTGGTTATTGGGAAGTATACAGTACAGACGTTTTCAGGGGAGATTTTTCCTGGTAGTGGGGGGGGGGGTTCGGGGGTTATTTAGGAGGATCTCTTCATGAAGGAAGTTTTTATGGGGGAAGGGACATTGCTATGAAGGGGATGCCGGACTTCCCAGCATTATGAAAAAAAGATCAGAAATTAAACATAAAAAAAATATGTGTTTCAACTGCAACAGCAGCAGCATCAAAACCTTAAACAAACGGAAAATATTACATATATGATTGGGTTCACCCCCTAGTCAATACCTCACTCTTTAATCCAGAGATTTTTTAGTACTTTCATAAGAGCTATTTATTCTAATTAAAGGCCTTTGTGATTAAGCGGTCAGTTTTAAAGAATTGTAACAAAATTAGAACTTTCGCTTAAAGAGCAAGGTATTGACTAGGGGGTGAGCCCCCTAATATACGTATTAAAAATATATTAACATAGAAGTTTGTTACGTAAATTAATTCGTAAGTTACGTGTATTTATTATTAATAAAAACGTTCGTAAGTAAAATGAAACAACTTTCAAAAAAGCCGTTTAACCAAATAAAATTAAATTAATGTGAAAATTTTGTTTTAATTAGTCATGTACTGTGAGCAAAGATCAAAACCTGCATTTATACAAAAACTTTCAAAAATTAAATAAAAAAAACAAGTTTTTTTAACTGAAAGTAAGGAGCGACATTAAAACTTAAAACGAACAGAAATTATTCCGTATATGAAAGGGGCTGTCCCCTCCTCAACGCCTTGCTCTTTACGCTAAAGTTTGACTTTCTCACAACTCTATTTTTTTTAAACAATAAAAAACCTTAGCGTAAAGAGCAGGGCATTGAGGAGGGGACAGCCGCTTTCATATACGGAATAATTTCTGTTCGTTTTAAGTTTTAATGTCGCTCCTTACTTTCAGTTAAAAAAACTTGTTTTTTTTTATTTAATTTATGTTAAGAATACATAGCTAATAGATACTTCAACTACTCGCATTATAAAAGGGTTCTGAAACGTCACAGCCCTTTCGTTTCTACCGGATTTCTGCTTCTCTTGATGAATAACGAAGAAGACCAGCTTCCAGCCAGCGACTTGTGAATTTTTGAACTCATGAATAGGCTCGAATCTGTTGTAAATTTAAGCTGTGATCTGAGAAATACTGATGAAAATATTAATGTTTGCGGTCAACATTGATCGCGCCGGCGGCGCGCTGCCGACATCTTACCGGCGGCGCGGCGTAGCGCACTAATTTTGGCCCCGCCGCCGCCGGTCTTCCCTCATCGGCGCGGCGCTGGGGTCTAGTTCTAATAGTTGACTTCTGATCTGATCTGAAACTATTTTCGGAAGTTATGGGCTTAATCTGAAACTATTTTCTGGAGTTATAGGGTATCACATTTTTTAGTATTGGACATGATCGTCTCTTACTAGGTTGCTAGCTACCCCTGCAACCCGGAAAACTTTTTGTTACTATCGGCTGTGGTTCACCTTTCATAAGGTTGCAGCTACTACTGCAATTTAGAGTTCTTTCTTTACTATACGTTTAAAATATATTTGTATTCTATTATCTTGCCAAAAGTTAAGTGTTGGTCGCATCATTATCTATGTAATCATTTTAAAATATCTGTTACTATGAGCTATAGTTCGTTCTTTAATACGTCTCGTATAAAAATACCGCAATAACCACGATTTACCAAGGCCAGATGCCAGGCCAGAACAATAACCAAGGCCAGAACATAATTTGCATTTTACTGAAAAAATATAATTTTTTTTACTTTTATAACTTTAATAAATAAAATAATATTAACATTTTGATGACTAAATATCAGTATATGTATATTAAACTGAGAATGCACATTCATTTGTATTTTCTTCAGTAAAGTACAAATTATGTTCTGGCCTTCGGAAGGAAGAGGGGTTTTGAGCCCAACTTATGCTAATTTCTGCTCGTTTTGAGTTTGGCTTGGTTATTTATTGTAATTTCTGTTCGTTTTGGGTTTCATTTCTTTATCGATGTTTATTTGCGGTAGTTTCATGCTTGGTAGATTATTTGATTTTATTTTTTCTCATTTTTTGTTTAATGGAGTTCTTTATGTTTCTTTGAAAAACTTATTTTGTGGAAAAAGTTTTTTAATTAATTTCTGTTCGTTTTATATTGACATAGTCTTTTCAGTGAAAAAGAAAATAATACTTTAAATATTTTCGTTTTTTTAAGACATTATAGTTTGGCCTGTATGCTGGAGAAAATTCTGGAAAAAAATTTTCAGCAATTTTTAAAAACATACACCCTTTTAAAAATCTGGACACAAATAGTAGTGTTTAATTTCGTTTCATACCTCCTCTAGTCGACCTGAAATGGAAAACTGGATAGCATTCGCAGAAAAATCTGTTTACTTTCTTTGATAGCTTGGATACACTTACTCTATTTTGATTTGGTTAAATTTTAAGAGCAAAAGTAGCACCAAAAGTGTGAACATAATACCCTCAGTCATTCTTGGGATACTGCTGAGATGCCTTATTGGGAACTAGCATTAACATAGTGCATTGTGATTTAATCTTAAGGCAATACTTAGTTTTTAAACATAAAGGCAAATGGGAGGTTGGGCGTGGGAGGGGGATTAGCTGCCCTCCAATCACTTTCAACTATTAAAAAGGGCATCAGCCCTTTCTTGTTTTCAATCGAATGAGCCCTTTTCAAAGTTCCTACCACAAATCCCTTGTTACGAATTGGCCTAGTCTAAACAACAACAAAAACAACAACAAAAATCATCTATTATATCCACATTAAACTTTATTACAAGAGTGTCAAGCCACTTTTGACTGTTAAAACGCGTACTAAGCATTTCGATTTCTCATCAAATGAGCCCTTTTTGAGTTTCTACGACAATGCTTTCTATAAACAACTTATATGTCCAAAAAGCATTAATTACAACCCTTACCCTTAGAGCTGTGAGGATAGTTGTCATTCTCTAAGACCCATCTTTTAGAACTTTCAACTAGGTTAAATGCAGTAGCTATCTCAAAATTTTGATTGAATATTTTTTGGGAAATGTTTTGTATGAAAGGGGTGTTACTCACACTCCAGTCACTGTCGGGTGTTTAGAGAGGCGATAGCTGTTTAAATTTGCAATCAAATTAGTCGTTTTTGATTGGATGTGTTTGGGGTAATGGTGCGCATGAGAGGGTGGTTAGTTACCCTACAATCACTTTCGACTATTAAAGAGGGCACTAGCCCTCTCAATTTCCAATTGAATAAGCCCCTCTTGAAGTTTTTGCGAAAACTCTATCAATAAAAACCTTATATGCCCCCAGGGCATAACTTACAACCTTTTCCCTGGAGGCTCTAGGGGGTTGTCATCCTTAAATACATAATTTCCAGAACTTTCAACTACGTTGAACAAAATGGCTATCTCTAAACTTTGATTGAATGTGTTTTGCGAAATGTTGGGCGTGAGAGTGGCGTCATTTACTCTCCACTCACTTTCGACTATTTAAAAGGGCAATTTCAATTTCCAAACAAATGAGCCCTTTTTTAAATTTCTACAACAACTTTCTACATAAACCTTATATGCCCCCAGGGCATAACTTGCAACCCTTGCACTGAGGGCTCTGAGGGGGGTTATCATCATAAAAGACCTAATTTCCAGAACTTTTGATACGTTGAACAAAATGTGTATCTCAAAATTTTGATTGGATGTGTTTGGGGAAATGGTGGGCGTGAGTGGGGGGTTAGTTGCCCTTTAATCACTTTCGACTATTAAAAGGGCACTAGTCCTTTCAATTTCCAATCGAATGAGCCCTTTTTGAAGTTTCTACAACATCTCTTTCTATAAAAATCTTACATGCCCCGAGGGCACAACTTACAACCCTTGCCCTGAGGGCTGAGGGGTGGAGGGGTTGTCATCCTTAAAGACCTAATTTCCGAAACTTTCAACTATGTTGCATAAAATGGCTATCTAAAAATTTTGATTAGATAAGTTTGGGGAAACGGTGGGCGTGAGAGGGGGGTTAGTTGCCCTCTAATCACTTTCGACTATTAAATAGGGCACTAGCCCTTTGAATTTCCTATCGAAAGAGCTCTTTTTCAAGTTTTTACGACGAAGATTTCAATAAAATCTTATATGCCCCCAGGGCATGATTTATAACCCTTGCCCTGAAGACTGTGGGAGGAGTGACCTGCTCAAAGGAATAATTTCCTGAACTTTAAACTGCGTGGAACAAAATGGCTATCTTGACATTTTGATCGGATGTGATTGGGGAAAGGGTGGGCGTGAGAGGGGGGAGTAGTGGGGACCCTGAGGTTTCTGACATGCCCATAGCAAGGCTCTCTACAACACCCATAGGGAATTTCCATAAAGTTTCCACAACACCCATATCCCTTTTCCTACAGGATCTCTACGGTAGCCCTCTGACCATGGGCGCCCATAAGCTGAATTCCAGGGGGGGCAAACCTCGTTTAATTGGCACTTTTAATGCTATATAATAGAAATCTGAGAACAAAAATATAAAAATAAGGCAGCACCATTCAGCCAGGGGGGCGGGAGCCCCCCCCCTGCCCCCTCATATGGGCGCCCATGCCTCTGACGTCACAACACCCCTGGCAAAATTCCCACCCCAGGCAAGATTTAGAATGTCCTCGCAAAATTCCCAGGTTCTATGCCATAATTAATTGGAATGTGGTCGGTATAATACACAAGTTTTAATAATATGGGGAGCCTCTAGTCCCTCACACCTGTTTCTAGTTTGCGACATTCCCGCCCTTGGCAAGAGTTCAATGGTTCAGTTAGGTCAGATGTTTTTCTATGACAAGCCCTCTGACGTCACACCCTCGCACCCGTACAATGCGGTAACCTGTTCTAATAAAGGGAACACACTTGGCAAGACTCCATGACACACACCTCTGGACTCCAATGACGTCATACGACTTACCCGTTTCTATTGGACAGATATATAATTTGCGTCAGGAGCCCATGGGGAAAGCACGTGCTTCCATGGGGAAAGCACGAAAGCACACACCTTACGGAATTATTGTGTTACACTGTCATGTAATACTTTATTTTATGGCTCAAGACATTTTCTTTTTCGGTGTTTAATTTTTCGCTCGAAACAGCTTTCATATTTTTTCTTTTTCTACAGTTCTTGACCCCGCGCGGACTCAAAACGTCATTCCCTTCCAATGGTTCAGCTCTTCAAGCAAGTCGTCCATGAAATTATTTCCATTATTTTGTTTCTGACACCATATTCTAAAAATAACCTATTGCATGACACCTGATATTCTTCATTTTTTTGGCAAACACTAGAATGACGTGTTTACAGCCAAAATTTGGCACGGACTCGGAAAACATCTATTTCCAGGGGACATTTTCTCTCAAGATATTAATGACGATAAAACGAAAATGTATCGTTCTTTATGTGGGATATTAGATTTCACACTATCGCAACAACCCCCCCCCCCTCTAGCATCCAATACCGGAGGAATAAGGTTGATATTAGGTGCAATTTTCAGGCATTATTGTGGCTTATAAAGGGGTAAAATATAAAGAATAACATGCGTAATTTAAGGGAAGACGAGGGGACTCCAGGAGAGGAGGGGGCCCACTGTGAGGGGAGGAGGATCATTTTTCCGTCACCAGCTCCGCACTGCCCTCTTTTCATTCATTTTTCTCAGTGTACTTATATTTATAACTTTTTTTTTCATTGCGCAAAGCGGTAATCTTCAAGTTAATATTTATTGTTAGCCTGCCTCCCTCCACTAGGGTACCGGCCCTGCTCGCTGCTCGCCTCCGAGGGACTGTTCAGAGTCCCCCGAACAGTTTGTCTCAGCCCTAACCCAGCTCCCCGGGACACATTTTCCAGCAAAATTATCAGAGAGGGGATCAAAATATACGTAAAAAGGACCGTGTATTATAGAAAATTGGGGGTCCTAGCATGCAACCAAGGGGGGTAGGAAGGAGGGGAGTGATATTGGATGCAAATTTAAGAAATATTAAGAGCTTTTAAGGAAAGTATCCCTTTTTTCATTAAGATAAATTTATGAATATTTGACAATATCCTAACAATAGGTTCAACCCTCGTGGTAGCATTCATTTTCAGAGGGCGCCTTGATAATAGACGTTATTCTTAGGCATTATTGTGGCTTATAAAGGGATAAAACACATAAAGAATAGCATGCGCAATTTCAGGAAAGATGAGGGGAGAGGACTCTAGGGGAGGAAAGGGCGTCTGTGAGGGGAGGGGAACCTTTTTTTCCGTCAACCACTCACCGCTGTTATATTTATAATGTTTTTCCTTACACAAAGCAGTAATTTTCAAGTGTATATTTATTGTTATTCAGCCTCCATCCACTAGGGTACCGGCCCGCTCGCTGGCCACCTCTGAGGAATTTTCCAGTCCGTCCGAACGGTTTGCCTCATCCCTGACGCAACCACATGGAGACATTTTTTCGGTAAAAATATCAAAACACACAAAGACGGGAAAATTCTATTTCGAGAAATTCTTGTTCCCACCCACCCCGTGTGCTGTGGGGAGTTTGGTCCGTGTTGTCTCATTCCGGGGGACGGAATCCGGCCATCCCACGGATGCAGCTTTATAACGGTAATGCACACCTTAAAGCAAAGATACCTAATGAGAGAGGATTGAAGATCATCTTGCGAGAAGAGTAGATGTCCAAACCGTTGAAAAGTATACTTATGGTCCAGAGTGGAATGACGCTGCGCAACTGTTTCACACTGACACCAGCCCTCCACATGACACCAACCCTCACCCCCTAGGACATTTTCAATCTTCTCACTCTGAAAATAAGCTGAAATATGCCATTAAACACTATATTTTTGAAAACAGAGCAACCCCCCTTCTTTACTAGTGTATACTAGTGTATACTTTACTAGTGAAGGGGGGATACTCTAAGCAATTCACCCCACAGTACCACACTATTACTGCCCTTACAATACCCATCTGTCATCACCCTATCTCCCCCAAAACACTTGTCAGACATTTCTTGCTAAAAATTTTACTTTAAGTCATTCATACGGGTATTCGCAAGCAATTCACGCCACAGTATTGCACTATAACTACTCTCTAACACCCCTCATTCATCACCCCATCTCCCCCAAAACATTCTTCAGACATTTCTTTTTAAAATTTTTTATTCAAGTCATTCATTCGGGTTTTCACAAGCAATTCACGCCACAGAGGATTTAAAACACTTCTCGTGCTTTCTTTGTCTTGCTAATGACTTTACAGGTTGACCACGATTTCTACATTTTGCCCTTGATAACTACGCTGGTTTCGATTTCTAGGGTTACCCAAGTTATCTATAGTTTGCTTTTCTTATGAAATTGTCAGGGTTTCAATGTTTTGCTAATGTTTGCATAGAAGTTTACCATGATTTCTAAACTTTGCTAAATTTCTCGAAATAGAATTTTCCCGTCTTTGCGTATTTTGATATTTTTACCGAAAAAATGTCTCCCTGGGGTTGCGTCAGGGATGAGACAAACCGTTTGGGCTGCCTGGACAGTTCTTCGGAGGCGTCCAGCGAGCGGGCCGGTACCCTAGCGGATGGAGGCTGGATAACAAGAAATATACACTTGAAAATTACTGCTTTGTTTAAGGGAAAAAGTATAAATATAACAACAGTTGCTGGCGACGGAAAAAACAGGTTTCCCTCCCTCACTGACGCCCCCCCTCCTCCCCTGGAGTCCTCTCCCCGCATCTTTCCTTTAATTACGCATGGTATTGTTTCTATATTTTATCCCTTTATAAGCCACAATAGTGCCTAAGGATTACGTCTATTATCAAGGCGCCCTCTGAAAAAGAATGCTACTAGGAGGGTTGAACCTATTGTTAGGATATTGTTAAATATTCATAAATTTATCTTAATGAAAAAAGGGTTATTTTCCTTAAAAGCTTATAATATGTCTTAAATTTGCATCTAATATCATTCCCCTCCCTCTTACCCACTGGGTTGCATGCTAGGACCCCCGATTTTCCATAATACTTGGTTCTTTTTGCGTATATTTTGATCCCCTTCCTGATAATTTTACTGTAAAATGTGCCTCGGGGAGCTGGGTCAGGGCTGAGAGAAACCGTTCGGGGGACTGAACAGTCCCTTGGAGGCGAGCAGCGAAAAGGGCCGGTACCCTAGTGGAGGGAGGTAGGCTAACAATAAATATAAACTTGAAAATTACCGCTTTGCAGAATGATAAAAAATATATAAATATAAGAACACTGCGAAAAATGAATAAAAAAGGGCAGTTGTGAGCCAGTGGCGGAAAAACGATCCTCCTCCCCTCAAAGACGGCCCCCTCCTCCCCTGGAGTCCTCCTCCGTCTTTTTCAAATTACGCATGTTATTCTTTATATTTTATCCCTTTATAAGCCACAATACGCCCTAAAAATTCCACCTAATATCACACTTATGCCACGGGTATTGCATGCTAGAGGGGGGGGGGCGTATTGTCGCGATAGTGTGAAATAAAATAACCAACGTAAATAAATTAGACATTTTCATTTTATCGTTATTAATATCTTGAGAGCAAATGTCCCCTGGAAATAGATATTTTCCAAGTGTGTGCCAAATTTTGGTTGTGAGAGTAGAGAGCTATCTTATACTCGTGTCACGCACCCCTGCTGCCACCTACAACAACAGCAATTCATGTCTGTTATATGGTTTTCTCAGTGAGAATGAAAAAACAGGAATTTTCTCACTTGGAAAAACAGGAATTTTCTCACATTTATGTCTGTTTTCTTGGATGGTTATGTGTGTTGATCGATTTATTTGATGTTTTTCTCGGATGTCAACATCAAATTATGGATGTTTTATGGTTTTTGTCAGTGAGAATTTGAAGAACAGAATCTTTCTCACATTTTTGTCTGTTTTTATGGTTTTTGTCAGTGAGAATTTGAAAAACAGGGTGACAGGACCACGTGGTTTATGGTTTTCTCACTGATAATTAAAAAACAGTAATTTTATCACATGTAAAAACAGGAACTTTCTCACTTGGAAAACCATAAACCACGTGGTCCTGTCACGAGTAGCACCTGTGAACTTGATTTACATAAAGTTCGCTGAGAGCGTGCACTTACAACAACAACAACATCAACCTTGGAACACCTGTGCTGTCGACCTCAATTCACCTATCGTGAATCAATAATTCCCCTTAGAAACAACAAATTAATTTCCCCTTTCTTGACAGATCAATCAATCAATGACATCATCTGTCAGACTTTAAAAATTTTCGCCCTAGAAACATTTCTCCAGGAATAGATTCAAATCATTAATGTCTTTGCCTCGGGAACAGTTCTACTGCTCGAACTCCAAAGGATATTAATAACCAAAGGACATGGAAACAATTAGGCAAGAAACATCTTAGCGATGAATTGTTTTAGCGCGCGAAAAGGTTTCCTATTAATTTGAAATGCGTTAGCGCAGAGATGCCAATAACAAAGGAACACGCTGAATTCGCGTTTAGGGATTATTTGGGCGAAACCGTTTTAGATAGGTTATGGAACTATTTCGGCGAAACAGATAGAGACATTTTAAAAGAAGATTTTTGAAGAGATTTTAGAAGAGAATTTAATGGTGAAACTCTGTGGTCGTTATAATACACAAGTTTCATTTGAACAGTGTTGTGAGGTCCTCTAACCCAACCCCAAAGGGTTCCAATCCTCCTACCCCAACCCCGAAGGAAGCCCCCGGGCCGCAAAGGCCCCCCAACCCCCCAAAGGCCCTCCACCGGTCCCCAAATGTCCCCCAGGCCCCCAACTGCCCCCCGGACACTCAAAGGCCCCCAAGCTCCCAAAGGGCCACCGGCGCTCCAAAGGCCCACCCAGACCCCCAAATGCCATCCCCGGGCCCCCCAAAGGCCCATCGAGCTCCCAAAGGACCAACGGGGTCCCAAAGGCCCTCCACCGGTCCCCAAATGTCCCTCAGGCACCCAAAGGCCCTCCCTGTGCCCCAAAGGCCCTCCCTGTGCCCCAAAGGCCCTCCCCCGGCCCCCAAAGGTCCCCCGGCCCCGAGAAGCGCTGCCGGGATGCGCCGGGGTCCAGGAAAGCGCCACAGGATGTGCCGCCGGGATGCGCCGCGGGTCAGGACAGCGTCGTGAGGGATGCGCCGCAGGGAGGCACCGCAGGAAAGTGCCGCAGGATGCGCCGCAGGCATGCGCCGCAAAAAAAAAGTAAACTAAAAAGTAAAAATTTCGAAATGCTATGCCACAAACGCCCTCCACCGACCCCCAAAGGTCCACCCCTGGTACTCAAAGCTCCCCCGGGAACCCCAAGGACCATCCGGTCCCCACAGGTTCCGGCCCCTCAGACCCCCCCCCTGGGCCCCAAAGACCCGCCCTCGGTCCCCATGCATGCAAACAAAAACTTAAACACACATCTACACATACACACATACACAAAAACACATAAACACATACACACATACACAAAAGCAAACAAATACAAATACACACACACATACAAACATACACATACATACACATACACATACACACACAATCACAAATACAAAAAAATAAAAATAAACACATACACACACAAAAATACAGACACATACACAGATACACATACAAACACACACACATACATTCAAAGAAAAAAATAAACATACAAACATACACACAAACACATACACACACATACACATACACACACACACATACACACACACATACACACACACACACATACACACACACATACATAGAATAACATAAACAAACAAACAAATACAAAAATACAAACACTCACACACACACATACATACACACACACACACACACACATATAAAAATATACACACACACATACACATAAACTCAAAGACATACTAACACTCTCATACACACATACACACATACACATACACACACACATACAAATAAACAAAAAAACAAGAACATAAACATATACACATA